>NW_008350535.1:1323802-1351917 GCF_000622305.1 Nannospalax galili
AAAGAAAGAAAGAAAGAAAGAAAGAAAGAAAGAAAGAAAGAAAGAAGAATACACGCAGTCGTCAGAAAAAAGTGATGGAGAGATGTGGGAGGTGTTGGGTGTTGGAGGGGAGGGAGTGGGCATGGATTTGATCAAAGCACCTTATATGCATGTATGAAATCCTCAATAAAGCCTTTTTTAAAAGTTAAAAAAAGATGTTGTATATAAGATACCCAATATTCAATTAAAAATTAGGTAAATAAAGAACGGACTTTCTTTTTAGAGAAGTTCTGAATCAATAGAAGTACTAAACAATGAGATGTGCAGTTTCCTCTTCCCTTGGCTCCCACACAGGTGTAACATCTCCATAACTCCCTGGCAGAGAGGTACAACTGGAATAATAGCGTAACCTACACTCGCTGTCATAATCTCCGTATTGCATAGTTCTCATTCATGTTCACTCTTAGAATTGCAAATGCTTTTGGCTTGAAAAACTTTATAATGACCTATTTCTACCATAATAGTGTTACAAAGAGTACACTCATTACTCTAAAAATACTCTGTGACATGATCATTCACTCTTCTCATCCTTTACTCTATGTATTAATTCTCTTACAGAGACATACCTAAACTTATGATATTTTAAGAAGAACATTCTTTTACATATTCTAACTTCAGTGTGTTTACTAATATTTGGATTATTATTATACAGTGCATATTATTTATCTTTACTAAAGTAACTGAAGAAGACACTTTAAAATCTGCTTGTTCTTCCAAATATTTTGTTTTACTTCTACTACATTTATTGACATACACATAACCAAAAATATGTCCTATTATTAATGTGCACAATATTATAATATATCCTATTATTAATGTGCACAATATAGTTCTGATACACATATACATTGTGAAATGATCACCACAGTCAATCTAATTAACATATCTGTCATCTAACAGAGTTATATTTTGTGTGTGTCATAGGAACAATTGAAATAACTCTCTTAGCAATCTTCACATATACGTGATAGAACTATCAAGTATTGCTCTCATGCATGCAATGCATTAGACTTCCAAATTACATAGCCATCCTAACCGAACCTTTTACTCTTTGACCATCATCTGTCATTTCCCCACTTCCTGTTCCCCACCAGCTACTTTTCTTTGCTTCACTTATATGAGTTACATCAGTGAGGTTCCACATTTAAATGAGAATGTGCTTTTATTTCACTTTATCTTTTGAAAAGAACAAAATGGCGTTTTTCTCTAATTAGATTTAAAGCTTAGTGTGTCCCTCAAACCATTTGTTTCTCTCTAAATGCTTGCTTTTCTGCATAACTGACATTTTTCTATGTGATGAATTGAATATGTATATCTGCATATGTATATCTTTCTGAGATCTCAAGGGAATTGCATGAAACTAAGATCAGGAATATAACTGTAACTTGGAATAATGAGTTCTGCAGATTTCAGAAACGTGGAAGAGGAACTGATTTCATCTGTTTTATCAGTTTTATGATACTTTTAGAGCTAAGTCTGTTTTGTACAAAAGATAATTACATATCAAATTTATTAACATAAACTTGATCATTTTATTCTCTTATTGTCTGTAGGCTTTATGATAATATCACCTTTTCCTTTCACATATGATGGATGTCTTCCAAATTGCAAACATAATGCCATATCTGTGTTTCATGGCACATTTATTATTCTTTTTTGTTGTTGTTATTTTCCTTTTTAATATTTTTAAATAAATAACTTATTGAGAATTTCATATCATACATGCATATAAAGTGTTTTGATTAAATCCATGCCCACTCCCTCCCCTCCAACTCCTTCCATATTTCCCCATCACTTTTTTCTGACAACTTCATGTATTCTTTCTTCTTTTATTTATTTTTTATGGGGCTTTGGCTACTCTAACATTCTCCCTTCTGAAGAGGTAACCCTAAAATCTTTTAAGGATTAGGTAAAGTCTCCCAAATATTTTCTTTGGGGTCTTTTTACCCTAACTGCCTGGCCAGTTCCTACCTCCTATTCTTATCACACCATCCTCTGAAGAGGTTACCCAAATTGCCAATAGGGAATAGGGACACAGACTGCTCTGGCTTCTTCCATGCTCTACAGGGATGCAGGGTGAGGCAATTGGAGTACTCCTTCAGTGGGTCTATCTAAAAGACTCCCAAATTGCATAACTCTTATCTCTAGGGGGAAAAGAAAGTCCTTGAATCCTGAATAGGAGATGTGAAAGAGAAGTAAAGGCAAGAGTAATTAGCATTACAAGTTCTAGACAGGGAACTAGAAAAAAGTCAGAACAGGGCAAATTTCAAATGTTCATATGAAAGTCCATGGGAATTTCTTGACAAGAGCTTACAAAAGCATCCCTTTTGGGCTCCTCCTCATTTTTCTTTTGTCTTCCAAGGCTGGACTCTAGCGTGATGGATCCAGGGTTTGCTTTCAGACACTTTGAAAACTGTTGAGTGGTTAGAATCAGTGTCAGTTCCCTCTAAAAGGCTTCTAGACAGGGGGAGAAAATAAATTTATCCATCATTTTGGAACAATAACTGGTTGTCTCCCTTAGCTTCAGGTGGGCACTACAGTATTGGAGACCACGATTTGAAGTCTTACATCTGAGCAGCACTTTCTGGTTAGGAACAAAATCGTCAATGAGAAATAATTATCTAAATAACTTTTTATATAGACTTTAATGTCTGGGAAATGTAATCCCTTGAACTCTTAAATAAATATACTGATGGTTTTATTCTTAGGTTATTCTTTACTTTGGGGTGTTTAAGACAGTATAGTTGGTCCAAATAAATCAATTTATTTTTACACTTAAGGTCATTTGAGGATCTGTTCCTCAGGGGTAACATGGGCTTGGGAGGAGCTCCTGCCTCCTCTGCTTCCTCTTCATTTCCTGACCTCTAATTATTCAATTATTCTTGATATATATATATATATATATATAGAGAGAGAGAGAGAGAGAGAGTTGTGTGTGTGTCTGTGTGTGTATGTGTGTCTGTGTGTCTGTGTGTGTGTGCAAACTATGAATCCATTAATGGTATTAGTGTGTACATGTGTTTAGGGCTTATTCACTTTTCAAAGTTGCAAAAAGATGTGTCATCTTCCACTGTGGTTAAAATGTCAGCTGAAATTTTTTTCAATTTGTGATTTTATATTTTGAAGTTGTGTCATGAAAATTTTATTTAAATCTTTGTGTATTGTATCTCTTGTGTATTGGCTACTTCATGATTATTAAATGTTCTTTTTTAAGACCTCTGCTTTGTTGAAACTTTGATGCATCAATTTTCATTTTGTTAATTTCTATCTAACAGGCACTTCTGTCTTGTTTAAACTGCCTTTCTTATCTTACCTTATAATTAAGTTGCAGTTTCTAAGCAGTTGTAGTTTTAAGTTCACATTGTTTTTTACTGTTTTAAAATTCACATTGTCTTTTACTTGAGTTTAGTGAGCTTTTAACAAGTTTATCATCTTGTCATTGTTTTTGTTTGCTTTTGTTTGGGGGTTTTTATTTGAGACAGGGTTTCCCTGTAGCCCCAGATGACTAGAAATAGCAATGTAGACCAGTCTGGCCTTGATCTCACAGATTCACCTGCCTCCCAATTGTTTGGATTAAAGGTCTGTGCCGTGATGCCTGTTGTGATTGTTTTTCCGGTTGTGTTTCTTTGATGCTGTTTAAACTTGAACTACATCTGACACTTTGTATTATGTAGTTATGACCAAACAGATCTCAGAATGTTCAACTGACTTCACAGTTTGAAAATCTACAATTCAGTTCATCTGGGTCCTAATACTGTTCTTCAATGTTTCCAGATTCATAATATTTCAAACTCAGAATCTACCACTAATTAGTGATGTCTTTACATATCTGTGATTATAAGCATACTTTAATTGTCTTATATTTAAATTGATGGTGAGTTAATTCTCTTGGTGATGTATTCTCATCTCTGCAATACAGTGTCACGTATGGAGAGCTATAATTAAAACCCACATTTCACTGACTTAATTTGAATTTGTTCACCTGAGATTAGAGGTCTTCAAATTGTTTTCCAGTTACCCTGTGAGGGATATGCTGCCAAAAGTTTACACTTCCCACTGTGATGACCACTACTTCCACAACTCTTAAATTCAGTCAAGACACCCATGTCTTTGTTGATTCCAAAGGTGGAATTTTATCACTCATAGCAAAGTAACTTCTGTTCATCTTTTATCTAGTGTTAAAATACAGAGTGAAGAGGAGACATATATCAGAAAATAAGTTACAACTGCCATGGTGGTATGGATATGAAGATCATGCTGCATAAAGCCACCTTCCCATTTATACAAAAATATTCTGCTGGAAACATTCCAGAGGGCTTAAAAAGTATTCCTTGTATTAGAAAAATAAATAAACATTTTTATCCAGTCTTACCTAAGACCATCACGTGTTGCCTGCCACCAGTCTAAGTTAGGAGGAATTGTGTCAAAATAAGCTCAGTTCTCTTGTGTTTTCTTCTAGGAGAAAATGGTTACATTATTTTCCCACCTATAGATGGAGCTAATACAAAAACATTGCTAGAAAATTTACCCTTTCCTAAGACTGATAGTGATAAAGAAAAGGAAACTATAATTATAGTGTTAGCACTTTAAAAATTTGTTAAACTTATTTTAGAATTTCATACATGAGTGAAATGTATTTCGCACATAACCTTACTACTGGTTACTCCCTGTCCCATCTAACTCCTTCTATGCTCCCCTACACACAGCCCTCTCAAATTCATGTCTTTGTCTTCAATTATTACCATACAGAGAGAGAGAGAGAGAGAGAGAGACAGAGAGACAGAGAGACAGACACAAGACAGAACAGACACAGACATACACACACATACACACACACACACACAAACATAAGTATATATAGACCTACTGAGTCCAATTAGTATTGTCTCGATGTACCTGAGTGTAGGGCTGATTTCTGGGTATGGGCAAATTATCAGGCCCTCATTTCTAAACCTCACCCACCCATGGCTTAGGGACTATTGCAGAAGAGGGGGTAAAAAGATTGTAAGATCCAGAGTTAGTACATAATCATAAGGAAACAAAGTCTTCTAGGCTTCTGGGAACTTGCTCATATGAACTTAATACCAATGGGGTCAGCATGCACAAGACTTGTGCAAACTGATCAGCCAAAACCCAACATAGAACTGGGGAAATGAGCCCCAGGCCACAACCTTAACAGAAGAAATATTGACAACTGGGTACTGCTGGGTGAGGGACATCTAGGTACACAAACTTGACTTGATAGGCCTCAACATACATGACAAAATGTATGAAATCCAGTGTTGGGGAGAGTCTGAGGAGGGTGGGGATGGGGGGAGGGAGTATAAAGATGATTAAGGTATTTTGCATGAAATACACAAAAACTCAATAAAAATATATATTGAAAAAAATAAAGAATATTAAACTCAGAAAAAAAGAGAGAAAATTGACTTTCCCTTCCTCAACAGCCGTTGATTGCTATAACTCCTCAACTAGGTGTGAAGCAGTGTGAACTCTTGCTCCATCAGTGCTAGAATGTTGGCTGGCATGGGCTTATGCAGATCTTATGGAGACAACCATAGCTGTTGAGACTTGAACAGCAGATGGGTGCAGCATCCCTGTTACATCCAGAAGACACTGTATTTCAACAGTCCTCCAAGCTATCTTCCATGATGTTCTTTTAGCCTTGGGTATAAGGGCTGCATTATAATTGTTCCATTTGTCAGTGACCACTCCACAGTAACTTATCATCTGAAGTTTGGCCAGTTGTAGATCTCTGTAATAACCTCCATCTGCTGTAAAAAAAAAAAAAAAGCTTAATTAGAAGTAACCAACATGATGGTATACTGGCCCCCCAGAAACCAGAAACTATCAAATAAAAATCAAGCAAAAAGCAGGGGATACCTTATTTCAACTTGTTGGTAAGGAGGTCCAAAAGACCCTGCAAACCATGTAGACTCTTGGTGTTGCTCTTGGTTACTAGACAGAACTCGATGGTAATACACTATTGCTGATGACCACAAACTTGAGTCACAGGACTTGGAGAAACAAGTTTGAACTGAACTGGAATCCTCTCTAACAACTGTCTCTCCTTCTGCCAGAAAGTACTATGTAGGTTTCTGGGGGAGAAAAGTTATCAGCAGTCCCACCTAGCTGTAAATTCTGTGGACAATGACAGTGGGCCCAATAAGATACACTCAAGGTGCAGTAGTATCTTGGAGACAACAAACATCTGTCTGATTGGATGCAAGGCACACTCAATAAGAGGGAATTCATGCCTGGTACTATAAACCTAGACCAGGAATCATGACTGGAGAGGTCATAGACACTAGATGAGAACTTATTACTACCATTCTACTAAACTGATATGGTGTCCAAATGCTTTCTAAATATGGCAGTTTTTACAAACCATGTAAACTCATAAAATTTACATGAATGCTCTGGTTTCAATGTTCAAGCTTGCATAATAGTTGAACTGCTCACCTTCCTGCCTGTATAAGAAGATTTCTGAATTAGAAGTGTCAAAAACCCTGAATATTTCCAAGTGTGGTGGCTCACACCTTTAATCCTAGCACTCAGGAGATAGAAGAAGGCAGATCTCTGAGTTAGAGGGCTGCCTGGTCTACATAGGGAGTTCCAGGCCAGCTGGGGCTCCAGGGAGGCCCTGTCTCAAAGAAAGAAAGAAAAAAAAACCTGAATGTGGTCTTATAACTTTCTATATTTACTATATATGCTAATAATAATTTTAGCTTCTGTAATGGCATTTAGTTCTAGAAATACAATTAACAGAAATATTAACCAAATTAATATTATTATATCACAAGCTACATCCATAATAACTGATTCAAATCTATAATAGTAACATATATCAACCTCTCCATGAATGTACACTGTTCTGATTTTGTGTCTATGTGGAAAAGCTAGCTATAAACACACTGATTTATGGTATGGTACAAGAGGAACAGTTTTATCGTCTCAAAACACTTTGAAATTGAGCAAGCAAAATAAAATATGTATGTCCTGTTCAGTTATATTACCAAAATTATTTCAAAGGACAGAAAGTAGTCTGTAGAATTTCTCAATTATTAAAGGGATTGGCAGGCTTTTATGAGCCATCCACTTCTTTCTACTAACCTTGCCACATCAATGAGCCCAAAACAAGCTTGTTTTTCACATGCTTTTATTCCAATGTCAAATGTAGAATTAACTCAGATGCTGATTTAAAAGCACACATTTTGTTCTGCTTTCTTCTTGATAGAAAACATATTGTCTCTGTCTTCTTGAAAATAAAGGAATGAAGTGCAAACAACAGTGCCACTAAGAGCTTTTTAATGTAACAAGACAGAAAATAAAATGGTTTTATATTCATTCCTTTTTTGATTGTCAGAATGGGTGAAAAATGAAGACAAGATGCTCCGTTGTTGCACCTGCTCATTTGTGGACACAGACTTGATGATGGAATTGTAGTTCACAGTGTTCTTCTTCCCCATAATTGCTCCAGGAAAGCTTTGATTAATGGTGCACAGGGGTGTGCACAGCAAACCAAAATACATTATTCCACCATAATTGTTCCATTTCCATTGAAATATCTGAATTGCTTTAACTTTGTTCAGTTGTTTTTTTCAATAAATAACTTGTTCCACACCATATTATTCCTATTTGCATCGTTATTGTTCATACAAAGTATGAGTACCTCATATGTGATTAAAAACAATAAAATACTATTCTGGGTCTAAACTTTCAACTGAGCTAGATGATGACTAAACCTAATTTTTTAATATTCTGGGGAGTTTTTTAAACTCAAGAGTTCTGGTTTGGCCACATGAGCTACAGTGGCGATAGAAACTTAATTTTTCATGCCCTTGCCACACTGGCTCACTCTATTCTTCTCTCAGTTACATGTCCCATAGAGGACAGTTATTATTATTTACACTCTTAAGCAAGAGAAGCTAGAAGGTTGAAGGATTTTATTCAGGCTCACACAAATCAGAGGAAAAGCCCATCTTTAGAATCACACAGTCAAAACCCTCTACCTGGCTGAGTCTTAATTTGTTCTCCAGTCCCACACACTTGTATTGATAATGCAAAGTACCTCAGTTGAACCTTTTTCCTAAGTTGGAAACCATGTCCTTCAGTCACGGTCTTATAGAATCTAGCTCAGATGTCTTTTGTTTATTCTTTCTTCTAATAACCTTCTAGCTTCTGTCTCTAGTTTTGAGCCTTACTGATGCAGTTTTGAACTTCACATAAAAGCTTTCTTTCCAAAACATTAATGGTATCCAGTGCTCTCAGTCATGCATAGCTCAGAAATGTCTGCAACACACACGATGTTTGTTAGTGTGGTCAGTGAATGAGGATCTTCCCATGCAAGTGAAGCATTCACTATTCATGAATGTGTTAAGTGACTCAAGCTCTGCCCCACCACAGAATTGCAACATAGACTGCAGAAATTGAATCCTGGCTATATATATTAATTTTCTAATTACTGAAACAAAATACCACACAAAAGCAAATTCAGGAAGTAATGGCTTATTTGACTCCTAGGGGATACAGTTCATCATGGCCAGGAAAAGCAATCCACAGTCAGAAAGCAAAGGACAGGAAGTATACTAGGCTATAAAATCTTAAGGCCACCCCAAGTGAATCACTTCCTCCAGTAAGTTCCACCTAAAGGTTTCATTACATGCAAAATGGTGATACAAGATGTAGACCAAATGGTTATGAGGGGCCTGGAAGTTGAGTGGGACAAGGTGGGCTTCAACCACTTCTAGCCCTAGCTCACACTCTCCCAAGAACCTTGAATTTCCTTTCCTCTCTCTTTTACCCTCTTGTTCATGTAGAATTCCTTTGAGTAGCATGGCCTGACCACTATGTCATCAATGTATCTTTATATTCATAAATTCAGAAATGCATATTTAATGTGTATAATACTTTTATGTAACATACAATTTATATATATACAATAATATATGTAAAGAAAAGTGACACAGCAGTGAGATGAAATATTCCTTAGATAACCCAACCCATGAGTAATTTAAAGTTTACTAGGCATTATTTAATCATTTTTGTGTTTATTTTCTAAAAGTAAAAATGATAAAAGCTGAAGCTAAATTTTAGACAAATCCTAGTCTAGAACTGCTCAAACCTTTTAAGATTTTAGAGATTTTAATTAAGTTGTTCACAGATGGAACTTGCACCCAAAATCCTGACATTTCAATATTGCTCCAGGTTATACACTCTAAGTTTTTAGAAGCTAAAAACTAAACTGGACTGGCCAGATACAATCTAACTGGTATTTGGAAATTAGTTTAAGAAATGTGGGAAGTCAGGCAAAGCCAAGCTATTAACCTATCTGCTGAAAGGGTAAGAGACATATCGCTGTGTACACTGGGACCTCTGGTGCAATTGTTTACCTAATTAGTTTACACATAAACAACTGTTCATGTTCCCTTCAGTGTAGATATGTGAAAAGAAATGTAAATTCATACAGTACAATTACATTGCTAAAGTGTCCACACATGTGATCTAGTCCATTACAGCTTTCTATTTATGCTGAGCCTGTATGAATCTCTCTGAAAATCCAGGAAAAGAATGCCATTACAGTGTTGAAAGGAAAATGAAGAGATTTGGTAATGCTAAAATTTCTTGCTCTGTGGATAACTAAAAAATGGTATATATGAAAATGTAAAGTGTGAAAAAAACACAGTGACCAGTCCATGGGTGTCCCAAAACCTTATCTGTGAGATGGGAGTTGATTACTTTCATTTGGGTTTTCATATTATTAATAACTATCATAGGGCCTTGGCCTTTCTATGTGTCTGTACTACAGAACAGAAATTGACAGATTTCCTCTCTAATTTAAACCATCCTTGTAAATGCCATCCCTTTATTAAGCCACTTTGAAGATAGGTAACGTTCGAAAAACTGCTTTGAATGTTTCTTAGTGAAGTTCTTAGGACATCATGGCATATAAGGATGGAGTCAGAAGATGAACTTCTAGAATGAAATGTGTGTCTTATTTTGGAGTGCTCAGTCCTCTTGTTCTTCTGTGCATCAAGGTGCTCTTCTTGTGACAGCCACAGTCCTCCTGATATCAGGGCTTTGTTAGCTGCTCAGCCCACTTTCTTGCCTCTCATGCCATCCTCCTTGTACCTGCTTGTTCATTTGAAGAGAACAGCCTCAGCAGGAACAGAGGCCTGTGGGTCTGTGCTTCCGTGAAAGGTCCAATTGGCTCCATACTTCTCTAAAACAAGTGTCTTCCACTTCCATTGGAAAGACTGAAACTGTAATACTAAGTACTTCAAAATAATATGCCGTCAGAACCTTCAGCCTTTTTGTGTTGTGTTTATTGAATTTTTGTGTATCTCATACAGAGTATCTCTAACAATCTTAAACATTTTCATGCCCTTGTCCCCACCAGCACCCTCCTATAGCAGCCCCCCCCCGACTGGGGCCCATATGCTCTGTCATCCTTGTGACAGACCACTGTGTCAAGTCAGTGTCCCCAGATGTTCCACAATGGAAGTCCATCCACTGAGGTCTAGTCAGCCTATCTAGAGTCCCTTGTTTTAGGAAGATCAGCTCTTCTTCTCCTAGCAGCAATTAGTTACCAATATTTCTTCAGGTAAGATTGGGGTCTACTGTTAATTTTCCCAGTTCTATGCTGGATTTTGTCTGCCTGAGTTTGCATGGGACTTGTGTATGCTGACATCATTGCCATAGAATCATATGAGCAGGGTCCCAGGAGCTTGTAGGACACAATTTCCATATGGTGATGTACCTCCTCCTTGGCTCTTAACAATCTTTCTGCCCCCTCTTCTTTGATGGTCCCTGAGCCTTGGGTGGGTGAAGTTTAATATAGATAGGAGTCCTGTCCAAGGATCAGTATTCAGCAGACTCATGATCTCTACAGTTTGGCCATTTGTGACCTTTGTGATCCCGGCCCTCTGCTGCATGAGGGAGCTTCATTAATGAGAACTGAGAGATTCATTAGTGCCCTCTTCTTTACCCCTGTTCTATGTTCCGTGATCATCACTTGTCTAATTTAATCATATGCTTAAATGTGTGTTTTGTAATTCCATCAACAGTCACTGATTGGTTTTATTTGTACTTGTCTTACTATTGTGAGATTAAAACTTTTAACAAATACTTGCATCGCATAAAGAAATTTTTTCCTTACTATAATCTCTACGGTGCTATCTTTTCTATAGCTAGCTTCATTTTTTTTTCTCAATTTCTATCAGTAATTCATAGAAATATTTAAACTACTTTATTTCAAAAACTTTGATTGTGGTTTTATTAAAATCTGAAGAACAAAATATCATTTTCCTGAGGGCTTGACAAGATTTGATTACCCCTGACATTGGGCTCCTCCAGGTTCTGTTCTTTTGGCATGATTTAATTACTTCTTTTGATTGCTTTGCTTTGCAAACATTTATGCTCTAGCAGTGTTAATTATTAGATGGAAGAATGGAGACAAAAATTAACTCAGTTAATCATCTAAGACTAATTTAATGACCATTGTTATCAATTTTAAAACAACAATAATGGTTTCTTAGTGAAGATATCCTGAATTTGGTTAGAAAGCTGAGTTTGCTGTAACATTAGAAAGACACTTGCTCTCTTAAGTCTCTAACACCCTAGTGCTTCTTTTTGCAGTAAAGCAGCTTTGAGTCACTGTGATTAAAACGCCTCAGGTAAACAACTTAAAATGAGGAACAATTTATCTTGACTCCTATTTCACAGCTTTTAGTCGAAGGTTGACCCAGCGCTATGAAGCCCATGTTGAAGCATAACATCAAACTGGCAGAAACTAGTTCCAGAGGCTGTTCCCCACACAGTGGCTGGCAAGCAGAGAGATGAAGAACTCTTTCTTATAAGAGATTTATGCCCTCAAACCTTGAAACTGTGACTCTATCAGTGGATTGTCCCATTGATGAAGTCAAGGCCTTTTTAGACCCAGCCACCCCTGTAAGGCCCCCGTCTTTAAACATTGTTGAGTTGGAGACCAACTTTCAAAGCATGAACTTTTGAGGAACTTTTAAGATCCAAATGAATCTTCTGTCTTAAATAAGTAGAATATAAATGGTAGACAGAGCATGACATTTAGAGGGATAGATGCAAGTGAAGATTAGCATTCTGCCACGTATCAACTACCTGGTCCAAGCCAGTGTTTAATATCTCAGCCACTGTGTCTTCATCTAGTAAGGTGTTAACAGTTTCCTTGCTGGATAGCTATACAATATTCCATATAAAATACCTGACAAAGTAATCGAAGTTATCTTTTCTTTTACTCAAAGTACAAACATAAGATAATATGGAGATAGCAGGTATAAGCTAATCTGGAAATATAAAGAAATATGAAATATGAAAAAAAAACCCTAGTCCTCTGAATTTTGGTTGACTAAAAATATGTCTTGTAATTGATGTAAGTACAAGAAGCATAAAATAATCAGAACAAAGTGACATTATCTGTGTTGTTAGCACATGGATATAGCAAGAGATGTAAAGAGAAGAGGATAGTATGAAAGAATTGCAACCCAAGATTCTAGTTTGCAACAGGGGCTCTGTATCTGTATAGCTCACAGCATTAGAGATCCCTTGACATTTCTTATAAAATCGTGTGTAAAAGGTACTTCCTTTGAGGAAGAATTCACAGATCTGTCCTAAGTTGAATAACATCTATGACTATACACCCAACACCTGGACTAAAATTTAATCTCTCTTGTAGTTGGCACATTAAGTACTTTTCTTCTCACTGTAACAAGACACTTGCTTAAGAAACTCCAATTGACTCTCATATGAACAATTGAAAATTGCCCTGTTCTGACCTTTTTCTAGTTTCCTGTCTAGAACTTGTAATGCTAATTACTTTTGCCTTTACTTTTCCTTCATGTCCCCTATTCATGATTCAAGGACTTTCTTCTCCCCCTAGACATAAGAATTATGCAATTTGGGAGTCTTTCAGATAGACCCACTGAAGGAGTACTCCAATTGCCTCACCCTGCGTCCCTGTTCAGCATGGAAGAAGCCAGAGCAGTCTGTGTCCCGATTCCCTATTGGCAATTTGGGTAACCCCTTCAGAGGATGGCGTGATAAGAATAGGAGGTAGGAATTGGCTAGGCAGTTAGTGCAAAAAGACCACAAAGAAAAGTAGCCAATTTCTTGGCTAAGACTCACAATGTCCTTGGGCCTCTTAGCAACCTATTCTATTCAAAGGCCAAAAATGTCAAAAGTTTTGGGGAGCTTGTATCTAATCCTTAAAAGATTTTAGGGTTACCTCTTCCGAGGGGGGACTGTTGGAGAGGAGGGAGTGGGCATGGATTTGATCAAAACACCTTATATACATTTATAAAATTCTCAATATAGTTTTTGTAAAAATTATAAAAAAGGAGCTAACCTAAGCTGAGTGTGGTAGTGCATAGTAATCCCAGTACTTGGGAGGTGGCAATGGTTTGAATGAGGAATGTCTCCCATAGGCTTGTGTGACCACTTGGTTCCCAGTTGGTGGCATTACTGGGGGAGGTTATGGAACCTTTAGGAGGTATGACCTTGCTGGAGGAAGTATGTCATTCAGGGCAGGATTTGAGGGGTTAATAGTGGGGTGAGCCCCACTTTCTCTCTCTCTCTCTCTCTCTCTCTCTCTCTCTCTCTCTCTCTCTCTCTCTCTCTCTCTCTCTCCCCCTCCTTCTGTGGCTGGATAAAATATAACCACCTGGCTTCTAGCCCTACCTGTCACCTCCCCACCATGGTAACCTCTATCTCTTTGGAACCACAACCAAAATAAACCCCTTTCTCCTCTGAGTGAGTCGCTTTTGGTCATGGTGTTTATCTTGGCAACAGAAAGCAAAGGACAGGCTGATGCAGAAAGACTGAGAATTATAAGCCAATAGGAGTCACATGAGTCCCAGATCAGCCTGAGCTGGGCTACATAGCAAAGATTGTCTAAAAAATAAATAAAAATTTTAAAACAACTAAAAAAAAAAAAAAAAAAAAAAACTAAGAAAGGAAAGGCTTATTCTAGCTCAGGTTTCACACCCTAGTCCATCAGGTGAGGAAGGCATGGTGGGAGGAGCTTATGACACAACTTGTTCACATCGTGATAGATCAGTTCATAGTGCACCTGAAGGAGATTTAACCTCCAAGGCCCATCCTCAGTGATGAATTTTCTCCAGCTAGGCACCAACCCAAAGGTTCTACCACCTCCAGAGATGGCACCTCTAGCTAGGGATCCAGTGTTCAAACACACAAGACATTTCAAAGTCAAAGCACAGCAGTTGGCAAATAGGTAGAATGCAGGATAGTGAGGTTTTTAATCATTACTGCTGCACTTCCCCAGTTGTGAATGCATGTTGCAAAGTCTAAGTAATTTCAGAGAAAGTGACACTTAGAATAAAGCCCAATAAGAAGGGTTGAGTCTTCTTAAAGTAAATGCCTTGTGTAATCCATAGAACAGGTGGTGTTCATGAGAGACTTTGCAAACCATGTGTCTATGACATATTCCTTTATGCACAAAATGACAAATCATTTGCTCCTAAGGATTTCCATAAGGATGTGGCTTGGGGATCAAAGAATATATGAAAAGATGAGTCATTAAAAGCTTTGGCATGATAAAATTCATGGGAAGTCAAGCCTTTATTAATTTCATCTAATGGCATTCTCTTATGACAATAACAAATTTCCTTTCAAGTCTGCAATCTATGAAGAAACTCGAAGTAATGGAAAAAACTTTTTGTGTGGTCTGTTTTGCTAAGGGATCTTGTAACAATGGAGCTTTGTTTCCCCTGGGGTAGTCCTACAACTACCTATAACTCCAGCTCCAGGGGATCCAATGCCTTCTTGTGGCCTCTGCAGACACTCACATATATGTTGGAAACATTAACACAGACACATAAACATACCCAAATTTTTAAAAAATCTAAACCAAAGGCATTTTCTAACCACAACTGAACATTAAGTCACTTATTTTGAAAACAATTTTTATGGCGTATATTCCTTTCATCTGTCAGAATTCATGAGACATGGACAAAAGAGTACATTGTACGAAATCCACAGACTCAACAAGAAGATATTTGTAGTTTTCTTAATAGGAAAATAGATTAACCAGGAAAACAACTGAAATATTATTAAATGAAGCAACTTAGGACAAAGATTTCTGAGCAATTATTTAATTACTAGTACCTTTCCAAGTGATTCTCAAAACACATGTAAAACCTTAGCCTAAGTCCCACAAAATAGTCACATGTAAATTTGGTGTGTGAATGTAGGTGTACATACTTGTATCTGTTTATGTGTAGGTGTGCACATTCATGTATACACAAATGCATGTGGATTCCAGTGGTTGATGTCAGGTCTCTTCACAGTCCCAGCCTTAGCTTTTCTTTTAAGGCAGCTCCTCCACTGAACCTGGGACTAATTCAATTATGCTGTCTTGGTAGCAAACCCCTGTCACTGCCTCCCCAATTCTGGCACCACCAAGCTTGGGTTTTTAAGTGGGTTCTGGGATGCAAACTCATGCTTACCTAAGCAAGCACTTTACTGACTGAGCACCTCCCTGTCAACTCATTTTTTCTAAGATTCTCTTTCATTTCATGTGTATATGTGAGTGCTTACATGTATGTACATATTCCACATGCACACCTGGTGACCATGGAGTCCAGAAGAGGGTGTCAGATCTCCTGCAATGGGAGTGATAGATGGGCATTGTGTACTCCCCAATGTGGATGCTATAGACAACCCAGGCCCTCTGTAGGAGCAGCAAGCATTCTTAACTACTGAGCCATCACTCCAGCTCTAAATTTTGTTTTTAATTGAAGAACACCTAGAGGTGCTATTCTACTAAAGATGTTCTTGAGTGCAATAGATCATGTAGTATGATTTAAAATTATATAATACAAGCTCTGATTAGGAAGTAAGACAGTATAGGAACAGCTGCAAACCAGATGTATATATATATAAAACTGTGTCATGAAAAAGCTCCTAGCAAAACAGAACAAAGTATACTGGGGGATAATTGTGGTGATGTGGTTTTGTAGTAGTTTTGAGTGACTGGTAGTTATTGAAAATTTGTCTAGCATTGTTTTCTATATGGATGCTTCCAAAGTATATGATATTATGTATCCAAGTTAAAGTTACATAAAAATCCTGATGGGGTGGTTAATGCTTATAATTCTAACACTAATGAGGATGAGGCAGGAGGGTTACTTTGAGTTTGAAGCCAATGGGTTCTAGACCAGCCTGGTCTACAGAGTGAGACCCTGTGTAAAAAGAAGAAGAACTTAGAGAAGAAAGTAAGTGCCAAAGCCAGAGGTCCATAGTGAATGAGATTGAGTTTATGAAAGTCAGGATTACAGTCTCTCTTCAGCTCTGATTAACTGTGGCCACAACTGAATTGGTGAGGTCTTCAAAAGCCCAGTATCCACATCCACAAAGTACTGGGGAGATTAAGTGAATCTGTGTGGCTAGCGTGTGGCAGTTTACCCAATACCACAGAAAGGGTCAAGGCCTTGTAGAGTTTGAGCAGTGTGATCACTCAGGGTGGTCTTGAAAAGCAGGCTCCAAGTTCAGACCCCAACTCTGCTGCTTATGAGCTGTGTAAATCTATGAAGCTTGTGCACTCCTCCTGAGACCCAGAGTTCCCTCTCCAGATACAGGTGAAGTCACAGCAATCCGATCTTACAGAGCCAGGGTCACCGTAAGAATTAAATAAACATATGCTTCTTAGAAACCGGTTTGATGCAGAGGAAGTGTCCATTAAATATTTACATAAATTAATTCTAAGATAAGCTAGTAAAAATTATTATTAATAGGATCATTAAAGATGCTATCATATTATCCAGTGAAACGGGAAAATATATGCAGATGCTGTTTTATTGAGCTACACGTTATTTTTAATTACAGTAAGACCATTTCCTTCATCTGATGTGAACTAAATGTGTTTATGAAGATCAGTATAATTCATGGTAACACTTTGCCTAAAACTTCACATAAGACCACCTGGGAAATAATCTTCTGCCTACTGATCAGCCTCTAGTCTTTCTTCCTTTTCTCGACCAATTTTTCAGAGTCTTCCAAGCAGTTTAAATGTAATTACAAACATCTGGTCCCACTGACTTCTCCTTAATTTTACAGCTATTGCCCAAGCTCCCCACACTCTTTTCAGAAGTACCGTTTTGTTGTTCATTTAGTAGAAATGAAGCAGCTCCTAGTGCAGTATGGTTGCTGTGATACTCATTTCCGGCAACTCAGAGAGATAGTGTTTACTACTTTGTTCTTGGTTAAGTAAATCTGTATGGCCCTTGAACATGTTTCTTTGGGTAGCATTTACTATTTTCCAGCACAAGAATGAGAAATAAAAGAAGTTAACTTATTGAAAAAAGGTGTATGATGCTTAATTCCCATTTGCATCACTCCATTCCCCACATTTCTAAGTTAATTATTAAATAGATCGCTTCCATTGTTTTTTAGATTCATTTTATCTTTAGTTATATGTGTGTGAGTGTGTCTGTACATGTGAGTGTAGGTGCCTCAGGAGGCCAGAGGCTTTGGAAACCCAAGGAGATGGAGTTGCAGTCAGTTGTGAGCCGCCTGCTTAATGTGTGTTCTAGGAACCAAACTCGGGTCCTTTACAAGAAGAGGACATAATCCTACTCACTGGACTTATCCCTCTAGGGCCCCACCATTTTTCTAGGAGGAGAACATAACTACTTTTCTAGACTGATTCTTACTGTATCCTGGGATTTAATACACAGCATAAATGAGGTATTAAAAGTATTGAATTTATTGGAAATTTTAAATATCCCTAAATCTTTTGAGTTTTGAAGAAGATTCTAACTGTATGGAAGAATATGAGTGCAAAAATATCATGTGTACTAGAATATGAAGAAACTAGGTCTGTGGCCTGGAACATCAGGGTTGCAGTCCCAGGCCCTCTGGGGTGGCTGGGTGACATCAAATCGTTTCCCTTCTCTAGGTCTCTGCAGTATGGTTAATAATAGACATGAAGCTTCACTGTGCAGACTTAATGAAATCATGCGAGTGGCATACCCAGTGCAGGGCATTACTCAAAGCAGGCACACAGACAACAATTCTTTACTAATTTTATGTGGCAATTTTCTTCATCCTCAAAAGGAGCCTCTTTCAAAACTGCATTGTGGCAATTATAAATAAATCTATCTTTTGATTATTAATACATGCGTCTATCACAGTTGGGGCTGGGGAAGTTTTTAAGGTATTTAAATGTTATGTTAAAAGTAAATATCTAAATATTTTTATTCTTATTTTGAAGCAAAATATTAAAATGTACTCATGCAATATTTAAAGCAGAATGCCACCTCATACTTTATCTTAGACTACTGTTGTCATTTACTACTTTACTTTCTGAACTAATAAGCCAAAGATATTTTTGTACTTATAAATTATGCCTGAATTTAGTAATTACAGCCTTCTCTTCCTGTCCTAATTTTTACAATGTAATTACTTTTAAATGTAGATATACTTATTCTCACTTCAAAAGTCATGAGAAAAAGATCTTCAAATTTTACAAATTTTCTGTGTTACAATAAGGAATTAATTTCTAAAAAGAGAGTCTGTTATTTTATGATATTATGAAATTTTAAGATACTATCTTGGGGCTGGAGAGATGACTCAGCAGTTAAGAGCACTGGCTGCTCTTTCAGAGGACCCGAGTTTAAATCCCAGCATCCACCTGGTGTCTAGTGACCATCTGTAACTCCAGTTCCAGAGGGATCCAACACCCTCTTCTGAGCTCCACAGGCAGGACATGGGTACGTACACATGAGCTCCACAGGCAGGACACGGGTACAAATTCTCCTGAGGAGACACAACTGACAGTTTAGCAGATAGTAATTCGTGTTCATATGTTCAACATGAATAATAAAGTAGTTGAGCTGAAGTGGAAGAAGAAATCAACATACAAAGGAATGAAAAAGGAACCTGAGTGTAGAGTCAATACGTGGGTGTCAGTCACTCTGTTCCCTATATTTCTCTCCCTTGAAACCTTAGAAGGTGTTGGAGTATCAACTGCATGGCTTTGGAAATCAAGTTAACAGTGCTCAAGACTCAAATACACCAATGACCTGTCTTGTAATTTCATGTAGCAGTAAAACTAATTCCAGAATCCCACAAAATTCTGAAATCTCAGTGGTTCTCACAGCTCATTTACCCACCATACCCTCCACTTCCTGAGCTGATACAACTACCTATACACCATTTTATGTGAAGAATTCTGTTTCTCATCGCTGAAATTATACTATACCCTGATGTGATATTATACAGTTTATGATTCATATACTGTATTCATTTTCAAAATAAATTAAAGATTCTGAACCTCTAAAAAGCTCTTGCAGAGGACCTGGGTTCGATTCCCAGCAGCCACATGGAGGCTATGAACCGTCTTTAACTCCAGTTCCAGAGGAATCTAAAGCCCTCTTCTGAACTCTGCGGCATTGCACGACACGGATGCACTCACGTACATACAGGCAGTACACTCATACACATAAAATAAAAATAAATAAAATATAAAAAACAAAAATTGAATATAGACAGAGCTACACATGAATGTTTCACTCAGGGTTCTATGAGAAGTCAAGGAATACAGATTATATTATTATTATTATTATTATTATTATTACACATGTTAATTATATATTATTACTATCCATGATTGCTAAGAGGCGCCCACTCTGCAATATGGGGTCCTTGGAAAGTGTGTTTAGATAGTAGAGATCCCCACTCATTTGTGAGAACTAGGAATTCTAGGAAGAGAAGGCCAATGTACCAACTCTTCAACTGTTGTCCATCTTTTATTCTGTTCATCTCCTCAACAGACTGGATGCCCACCTAAAGTGAGGAGAGCCACCTGCTTCTCTCCATCTGTCAACCCAAGTGCTGCTCTCTTCTGGAAACCCCTCAATACCACACCCAGAAACAATGTTTAATGAAATACTTAGGTATCCTGTGGCCCAGACAAACTGAAACATGAAATTGCCATTCCGAAAACTTACTAAATTGTTTCATAGACAAAATTAAAATCCCTGCGAAGAACATGGCGTTTGGAAAACACTGAGTATGGTGAACCTCACCTATTATTGTAATGTTTTCACAGTTCCTATGATTATCTGCTCCTTTCTAGTATGATTTTCCGAGCTTTGCCTTTGTCTAGAACTAGATTAATCTCACATTTATCCCCAATGTTCATCTTCCGCCAAGTCACCACAAACTTGATCCAGCAGTTTTCCAAGCCCTCTATGTGCTTTCCTTAAATTTGAATGTATTTTGATCTCCCCCAAGATAAAAGTGTCACTACTACACCTATAGCAATAGTTTGCTGGGCCAGTCATTGTCTTTTAGGTTTTTCAGCTGTGTGGGACCATTGATTGGTTTTCTCCCTTGGTAGCTTGTGTAACATCCTCTTATGCCATGAGAGGAGGCATCTTCAGGGAGGAGGCTTCCTGGTAAGTTCCAGCTCAATTGCTCTGAGTCCCCTGTCTGAAGTGTGGCCTGTCCAGCAAAGGGTCTTACTTTCAAGCTCTGGGAGGCAATCAAAGAGGGTGGCAATAGCCTCTTATTTTGGGAGTCTCTTGGACTACCATGACCAACAACTCCAAGGGGATTTCTCCTGCCTGGCAGTGAGTTTCTTTCTCACCTTCAGCTACACCCTTTCACTCGTACATATTGTATGTGTGTTTTTCAGTAGGACTTTGAAGTAATACATCTACCTCTGGTTTTTCATACTACCTAAGCATTATTTATATCTCTTCTCACTCCCCTTGTAATGCTCTCCTTACTCCCTCTCCAGTTAAAGTGTCCTCCCTTTTCCCCATTTCCCTTAAATAACACCTGTAAGCCTAGGAGGAGAAAGGCAGAACAAATTCATCCTTTAGTCCCGGAGGAGCAGCACCTCTGTTTATAAATAAAAAAAAAAATTTACTTTGTACAAAAGAACTTCTAAGGAAAAAAGATGAACGGCCATGTGCAACTTCAAAATATTATTAAGCATTCTTAAATGTATTTGTGATTAATTTTTTAAAGACATTTTGAGTGATGCTTTGAGAATTTCATGCAATGGATTCTGAACATATTCAGATCCCTTATCGATCTCCACTGCACCCTATTTTCCCCTCGACTTCATGTCTTCATTATTATTTTCCTCTTTCTAAAGGCTACCAAGTCTAATCTGTGTTACCCAAATGCCCTTGGGTAGGGATCCATTCCTTGGAGTCTGGTCAACAAGCCAGACATCACACTCTTCAAGAAAACATCTCTCCCGCAAGCAGCCATCGATTGTCATAATATTTTTTTTTCTTAGTTTACTGGTGAATTATAAGATAAACATTGCTAAAATATGGAAAGAACTCAGAGAAAGACTTTCTGCGGCTTATGCATTAAACTGTCATGATCATTATCTTTTCTATTATTATTTTTGTACAATCTCAGTCACAACAGAGTCTAAACTTCCAAGAACAGCCCCAGACACTGACTGGATGCATTGGGCCTTAATATGGATGACAGAGTTTATGGGTTCCAGTGGGGGGGTCTATGAAAATGTGCTAGTGGGGATGGAGGTATAAAGATGATTAAGATCATTTGAGATATTCTGTATAAAATACATAAAAATTCAATTAAAAAATCCTCAAAATTAAAAAAAACCCCAGAACTTACCTCTGAAATACTGATGGTTAAGCATGTGCCCCAAATATTAGTCTTTCCTGCTTACACCTTGGAGGTCAAATATTGAAACTGAGCTGTATCTTCATCTAATCAATTTTCCTTGAAGCTTTTTGAGAATTTCAAAGCAAATCCCCAGATATTTTTTAAACAAGGTTTTCTAAATGTTACCGAATGTAAAAAAGATTACAGCATAGGGAGATAAATGTGATTGAAAACCATATCATTGTTTCTATTATTTAAAAAAATTATCCTTAGCATTTTTAAATTATGATTTTTAAATACTTTCAATTTATCTAAAATTTGATCATGTACATCATATGTAGGTATGTGCTTGAGTTTCACATGTATGCATATAATCAGATATATATATATATACTATAACATGGTATAAGGTACATAAAAGTAAACAAAAGACATTATAACTTCTGCACATATTTCCAGTGGACACTATATACTTCCAGTAAGAAACTTTCAGTACAAATGTTGACCTTTTTCTCTGAC
The DNA here is from genome assembly GCF_000622305.1 of Nannospalax galili. NCBI lineage: Eukaryota > Metazoa > Chordata > Mammalia > Rodentia > Spalacidae > Nannospalax > Nannospalax galili. The sequence goes on from NW_008350535.1 coordinate 1,346,012, forward strand.
TTTTTCTGAAATCATGGAAGACTTCATAATAGAAGGTATGCTGAGCAGCAATTTAACATTTTCAATTCTTTTGAAATTCTTTTCTAACCAAAGAGAGAGGCAGAAATGAAACTGAGGACAAGAGCAGTATTTTGAAATACATGGAGAGTAGTGAAATCTTATAAGTGCCATTATAAAATGCAAATGTCACAGCGGAATGGGTTACACGATGAGGTCTCAGTTGGGTCTCTTTGAACCTATTACCTCATGAAGATGAATACTAGTAAAAAAAGATTTTGTTTCTGCTGCTTGTAAGCTATTTTACATATCTAGAGCTATGCTACTCTTACACAAATCATGATTCTAATTTAAAGGTTCCCAAGGAAGGTTTATTAATTGACTTAACAATGTCAAAGCATTTTAAAAATGTAAATTTATATATTTTTAATTGTCAGTGGCAGAACAGAATTAGTCAAAGTAATGGGGGAGGATGGATCAAAACATAGAAATCAGTCCATAGATGCAGAATGGGAGGAAAGGGGAGCAGGGAGAAGGCTTGATGGGTCTGAGGTAAAGTTGTAGAGATGGTACTAATTTTGAAACCCCAGGCTTTCTCCAGGTGGATGAGGTGGTCCACTCTGATCACCCTCCAAGAAGCACATCTTATTTTTCTTCAAACATAAAAGTTGACTCCATGCACATTTCCACCTGTTATTCTTTTTTCTATTTCTAGACATCAGCTCTCATTTGAACTCATTGTACCTTGCCAATGCTATTTTTAACTCTAGCCACTTTGTGAGCCAATATTGTTTCTAAGGCATATGCCAAAATGGTGTTTCCAATGATACTTACATTTGAAATTTATTTCAGCAGAAACGTTTCGAATTCAGGCTGCTGAACCTGTACTCATCTCGGTCAATCAGGCTGGGGCAGTGCTGCTAATCGTGGGTTTGAATCAGAAATGCATATCTAGGAAAGCCAGGGAGTTACCATGGAGAAGGCATGCTCCAGACAGCCTGTGGTTAGTCAGATGGACATTTGTTTATGTGGGCTGGAGTTGATACTGGGTTAGGGTGAGCCTTAAGTTCTTTTCAGTTATATTGCCTAGTTGGAAATAAGCTATATCACTTAAAATCTGTGCATAAGTCTTTTTTTATTCTCCTCTAAAATAACAGCCATAAAACAGCACAACGTACATCTAACAATGGAGGAAATGTTTGCCAGAGAGAAGAAAGAGAGGTGAGGGGAAGGGCATGATGTTTACCGTGATTCCCAGGAAAGCTTGTGATAAATGACTAAAAGACAATTCTCAGTCATTTAGAAACAAAAAATTTCAAAAAACACTATTAGAAAAACATTAAATCTTCCCATAGAATAATGTTGTAACAAAATTAATGAATAACTGTGTTTCAAAAATATAGAAATATATTAAAAGTAAAGCCCCAGATAATAACAACAATAAAAAAAACCTTAACTTTGATTTTACTGCTAAGAGAGAAATAAGAAACATTAATTCGGGTGGGTGGTTGAGTTCTGCTGTTGTTCTACGTCTTTTTATTCAGCCAGAAAAAAATCTATAAGCAAAGTGCTGTGCTGTTCTTCTTTATATTGAAATAGAAACATGACCATTAATTTATAATAAGTTTTACACTAACACTATTTTAAAAGCTAAATAACATTTATTAAATGGATATATCCAACAGCATTAAACAATATTGTGAAGCCCCTTCAAACATGTTTGAGGCATAAGAAATGCATTCATTCTGAGTTCCTTTCTTAGAGTAAGTGTCTAGATATGAAGCAATAAGTAATAAGGAGAGGAAAGGAATGCAGGCCTGTGAGATCCCAGCTCCAATGCCAGGAGAAGTGGAGGGTCAGGGGAGGTGAGGAAGTTGAAGCGAATATGAGGGGTCATAGACAAACAAAACAGGTAAATTCACTTTGGGTGAACACCACTGCACAGGCTGCCACACAGGCAGACACAAGCAGACGTCAGGTATAATCCAAAAGACAGGGGCCATGCACAAGTGTGCAAAGACACACACTCAGAGTGGCAGATAGGCTGCACAGACGAATGCATGTCAACCTACAGACAGGCAGACTGGCAGAAGCAAAAGTTGTGGCCCCTCATCTCAATGCCATAAAATCCACACAAAAGTGGCATTCTGCCAAGAATAGCAGTATAGCAGATTACATCACTGTTTACTTCTGGACTTCTTGGAAATCCAGGGTTAGCTATTTATGCTGAGTCATAGCCCCGAGTGTTCAGCATTAACTATCTTGGCCCCGCTTCAACTACCTGTCTGCGTGGACATGATGGTCATTTAAATCCTGATCAGCCTTACTCTACCAGGCTAAAGCAATTACTGTGCTGAGACAAGTCATCCAATGCTTCAGGAAAACATAGTTCTATATCATCAAATCTATGCCCTCTACAATATAAAGAAAATTTCATGTTTCTCTTTAATGTACTTTATGTTAATATGACAGAATACTTGAGACTTGGCATCTTGTTAAAAATAGATTAATTTAGTTCATGATTCTGGAGGCAGGTATCTTGTTTTGTGATGGCAATCCATTTTGACAGCAACTAACTTAGTGCATTCCATCTCATTGGCCCAAGCAACTTCACACTAGGCCCCTTCAGCCAACACTACTCTGCTGAAGATCAAGCTCCACATGAACACAGTACCTACTTATGTAAAGAACCTGCTGGCCTCACAACCTTATTTTCACTTAAGAAAATAAAATTGAAATAGAAAAGTAATCAGTGCTTTTTTAATGTCATACAGTAAGAAAAGTTGTCTAACAGTTAACTTCAAAAATGTTATTGCCGAAACTTAGAGTCAGCATTGTCACCTTTGGGTAGAAGAATGTCGACATTTAAATCCTTTAGAAACCATGTTTTATAGTTCATCAATTAGAAATGTGCTTAATATTTCAAAATAGAAAGGTGTGTGTAATATTTGTAGAATTTCATTGATTCTTTGTGGATTATGCAAGTATTACAGCTAATGCATCTGGGGTATTATCCACAGGTAAGAAGAATGAGCTACTTAGAGGGTCTTGAAAATGCTTAGCTTTATTCCAGTCTCATTTCAAAGTTAGAATGATTGACATCTCCAAAAGGGATGCATATTTTTTCTGTATGAATAATTCCCGAAGGAGAAGAATAAGAGCAACACTAGGATGTGGCGATGCAGAGAAGGGCCGATAGAGGAGCAGGGAGCAAATGCCTTGAAACATAGTCAAGCACAAGGGAAGTCATGTTTTTCATTTTTGTTTGAATGCAGAAGCTAACAGCATTAGCATAAATTTTGACTTTTTGTGAATGACTGATTCAACTTTGCATGGGATGTCATTTTCTTATAGCTGTGGGACTCTGGATGAAAAACTTCTATTTATCCCTATATTATTCTCACAAGAGGAGGCAGAACAGGGGAGTTAGTTGTTGGCTTGAGATGGAGCTCAAATATTGACCATTGCCTTCTCTTCTGGATGTTTTCAAGTTCCATGCTTGTATTGGACTGTGCTTTTCCTCTCTTTGATGTACATCAGAATCCCCTGGAGAACTTCTTTAAGCATGTTGTTCATATCCAGTTCTAGTTTTTGATTGAGGAGGTCTGGGACAGAGTATAAGATTTTGCATTTCTGGGAAGGTCCTGGATGGTGCTGACGCTGGACTGGGATCCAGCGTAGGGTCGGTGCTGCAAATGACCGACTATGATTCAAAACAAGCTGTACGTGCTTGCTCTTCAGAATTTTGAGTTTGGGGTTCTAATGTGAACAGAGTCTCTGCATGAAACCTGCTTGTTGTGAACATTTCCAACAATGAGGCTGTGCAATTTCCATAGCAGGTGAAGATCTAGGAGCAATCTTGTGGTTTTATGTACTGACAGTTTTAACACTAAGATCAATTCACTGTCATCTCAGATTAACTCAGGAGCTGCTACTTAAGGAATATCTTTTCCCCACTGAGTGCACCTCACACACTGACTTGTCCAGAAAAGAAGAGTGTGCTGGAGAATATAAATAAATGCAACCATGCCTTATGTTACATACCCTAAGAAATATATTTTATGAATTGGCTACTATTTCCAAAATCAAATACTTATCTGAAAGCATGAGTAAATTTTTTAAAGATTTACTCATTATTTTTAATTAAACTATCACATTGGTGGGAGCCAGGTGGACTCTGACCAATTCCAAACAAATGTGCTTACTAGCTTTTTATTAAAACACAATGACCTCAGGTAGTCTCTGTGCCTACAGTTGTTTTACATAGTTTTACAGAAAGGAGTGTGTGATTGAAAAGCTAAAGGCTGTTTAATAGTAACAAATTTATTTTACAAAGTTTAAAAATAACAATGAATCCAGGTAGGAAATAGATAGACTCTAAGTACATGCATTACACTGATATTAAAATATTCAGAAAGAAGGACCAAGGAGCTAGCTCAGTCAGGTAAGTACCTGCCTTGTAAGCATGAGTTGATGAGATCCCCAGTACCCATGTAAAACAAAAAAATCAAAGAAAGCCCACAGATATCTGTGACTCTTTCATAAAGAAGGAGAGGAAGCATTCAGACATAGACAGATCCCCAGAACACCCTGGACAGCCAGTCCAGCACATAAATGAGCAGCAGGTTCAGTGAGTGACCATTTCTCAAAAGATAGGGTGGAGAGTTATCATGATCAAGAACACACCCAACATGAATGCCTAGATTTCACATCCATACACATACATGTTCATGTACACACACACACACATGCACACACACACAAATATTCAGAAATAACTACCTAATAATATTTAGCCTTGTGAAATATTCCTTCTAGAAATCCAACTGGTATAATTCACAAAGAATTCAATAGTCTTAAAAATATAGAGGAACCATATTACTCCAACAACCTACTGGAAAATTATACATAGCAGATCAAGAAATATATGTCTAGGTAAGGTTTATCTGAGAACAATTGGTCTTTGCCCAAGATTTATCTACATGACACAGAGTATTTAAAAGTACCAGACTGGTAGAACTAACCTTCTTGGATATTTAACAGACATACTTTGAGACCTATGGTAATTTTGTCAGAGGGACATAAAGGACAGTTTTTGCTCCTTGCCCTCCTAGGTCGACTAGTTCCAGGGGACTATGAGCATCTCTCAAAATGTCCTGTGATTGTGGTGTGTCACCTGTCCTCTTGATCAAGGAGGCTGAGGAGACCCCACCAGATGGACTTGAACCAGTATCCAGTCTATAAACAGGAGGGTCAACACAGAGAAATCATTTCCTCCATGCTTCCAAGCGAAGCCAACCATAGTCAAGCAGGACTTTTGACTTATCTTCACATAGGTAGAAATGGTAAAAGAAAGAGCCAGGGGCTCCTTCCAAGCCCATGTGACCCCTGAGGAACAGATCCTCAAACGACCTTAAGAGTAAAAATAAATTGGTTTATCTGGGCCAACTGTATGAACTTAAACACCCAAAAGGAAAGTATAACCAAAGATTAAAGGGGCCAATATAATTTTTTAAGAGTCCATATGTATAGCTAAAGGCTACATAACAAGCAACAATGCCAGACAGGCGATACCTTCTTTTGAGTTGTTGGCCAGGGTGGCCAAAGGGACTCCCAGATAATAACCCAGCGTAGAACTGGGAAAATGAACAGCAGACCCCAATCTTATCTAAAGAAATATTGGCAACTGATTGCTGCTAGATAAAGAACAGCTAACCTTCCTAAAACAAAGGCCTCTTGATAGGCTGACTAGATTCACCAGATGGGCAGGTTGTGGGGAATGGCTGGGGTGCTGACAACACAGCAGACAGTAGCAGGGATATCAGAGTATAAGGACTCTAGTGGGGGAGGGAGGCTATGGGAGGGTGCCATCTGGGAAGTGGGTGTATAGTTGAATAAGATGGTTTGGG
>NW_008350535.1:1352320-1357478 GCF_000622305.1 Nannospalax galili
CAGATTTAGAGATGCATGCGCCAACATCTCAGTGTTAGTAGCAAAAACAATGAGTCTTTCTGCAAGGAACAATATACTCTAAAATGGAGTGGAAATCCTTTTTAAAGGTTAAAAACTCAGTCAATTTTATGTCTTACAGGGCTTATACTGAGCTCAATATTGTATAACTATATTAGTTCAACTGTGAACCTAGAAACTTACAGCCACTTGTGAAAAGATGTACTCTTGCTCTGGAGTGTGTTACTGCACATGTTAAAGCTGTAATAAAATGCTTCTTCTAATCATGTAGTTATTAAATTTAAAAAAAAATAGGGAATCCTACAGGGCAGCTAACATCCATAGGGGATCCAATGCCCTCTTCTGGCTTCTACAGGCATTGCATGACATGAGTACACTTAACACAGATGCAGGCAATACACTCATACACATAAAATAAAATAATAATAAACAGTTAAAGGTAAAAGTGTGTATTTTCACGATAATGAAAGTATGTTCTTTATAGAAAAATATGAGTTCTAACTTTATAAGATTTCTTCATTTCCATCACTAGAATTTTTTTAAAAGACTTACTCATTATTTTTAATTATGTGTTTGTATGTGGCTCTGTGTGTTGGTATGTGCACGTGTTCTATGCCGACAGAGGCCATTAGAGGGCATCAGATCCCCTCGAGCTAGAGTTACAGGCAGTTGTGAGTCAACTGATGTGGGTACTAGGAACTGAACTTTGGTCCTCTGCAGGAGCAGCAGTGCTCTTGAGCACTGAGTCATCCTCCAACCCTTGGAACTTTTTCATTTTCAATTTTTAAAGTCACATCTGTGTTTCATAGTCTGTGATGTTGCTGAGACAGACCTAAACCCTCAATATAATTTCGTTAAAAGCCAAGTCTGTGAAATCTATACAATTTTATACCTTTGCTTTTGTTGGTGTAACACCGACATTTAACATTTCATTCATACTTCTGTCACCTTTGTGCTGCCACATGGGGTGCCACTTGGGGTGAATGTGCATTAAGTCCTCTCCCTCCCACTTGCCCTGCTGAGGATTGAACCCAGGGCCTCACCCAATAGGCAAATACTCTGCCACTGAGCCACGTCCCCAGCCCTCAGTTTCAATCTGTCTACAGCTAAGTAGAATTTGACAACACCCTGGTGTGTCTGGGGAGAAAACTCCTCTGTACAAATGTCTATTAAGTAATGAAGAATGGTTTGTAAGAAAGATGTAATTGTGTTATCTCTTAAACGCTTTTACTTCATCACAAAGACTGATAATGTTACAGAAGTGAGAAAGCAGTGTATTTTGGTCCTGAAATCCAAAATAAAATATAAATTCTATTGTTCAGTGAAAAAAAAATATATAGGGAATCCAAGTATATAATTTAAGATGCAGTTTAAAAAGGGTGATTCTAGCAGTGAATGAGCTTCCCTTATTGCATAAATAAGCCACCAGAAGTTACTTTTGTTATGTAAAAGGAAAATTCTAAGTCTCTCTTAGGATAGGATAATGATCGCCACATAAGCTCTCCTGTTTTTTCATTTGTTTATTTATTTATTTATTTATTTATTTATTTATTTATTTATTTATTTGATTGGAAGAAAATTCTCAGATGTCTTTAACTGGTTGCAAATTAGCATTCTCACTAGAGGGCAGAGCTACATTTTTTTATTTGTCTTTCCCTTGTGAAAACATGGACCACATGCAATGTGTACTGTCACAGTGCAGAAGCTGAGAAAACACAATGAAATTTTGGCTCATGATTTTCTCTAAAATATTTATATCACTAATGTATTTTCAAAATTGCTTTTGTTTTCCAATTTCAAATATTTTCTCTGATACAAAGAAATATCTTTTTAAATACTACATTACAACAAAAGCAATGGAATTTTTAAAATATTTCATTTCTTTTTAATTTTATGTGTATGTGTATGAGTGTATTGCCTGCATGTATGTGAGCGCACCCGTGTCATGCAATGCCGTGGAGGTCAGAAGAGGGCTTCAGATTCCCCTGGAACTGGAGTTAAGGATGGTTCATAGCCACCATGTGGGTGCTGGGAATTGAACCCGGGTCCTCTGCAAGAGCAATCAGTGCTCTTAACCGCTGAGACATCTCTCCAGGCCCAGAAGTAATGGAATTTTTAAATGGTTATTTAAGTAAAATACACAAATATCCACAGTTACATAACAATACAAACATTAACATTTTAATAAGTCAATGGAGGCCACAATTCAAGAAGTAAATAACAGTCCTATCAAATATATTTGATTTTTGTTACCATATAGTTTTCACTGTACCCAGCAGAGACGTCAACATTAGCAGTTTAAAGCAAAAACCTGTGTAGTCCTGTCTTTTTGGTTTAATGTGAGAGAGTATAGCTAAAACAGCAGTGTAGGAGAGCTTTGATTCACAACCAACACCACGTGCTGAAGACGTGCTTATAGTAATGACAGCGTAAGCAGCATTTTTAACTTTTTGAATGATGGGATAAGGAAGGAGTTCAGAAAAATCTGCAGTAATATGTTAAATTATCATCTAGATCTATTCTATCAACTCGACAAATGATTATGATTAGCTGTTACCTCTTAAGAAGAGAAACTGGCCGGGGCTGGAGAGAAGGCTCAGTGGATAAGATCACTGGCTGTTCTTGCAGAAGACCTGGGTTCAAATCCCAGCACCCACATGACAGCTAACAACTGTCCGTAACTCCAGTTGCAGGGGCTCCAACAACCTCTTCTGTCCTCCAAGGGCATTACACATCACGGGTGCACTTACCTACATGCAGGCAATACACTCATACACATAAAATAAAAATAATAATAAATATAAAAATATTTTTTAAAAAAGAAGAAAAACTGGTTGAGAAAGAAAAAATACTGAGTATATTAAGGTGGTGAAAATGTTCTTGACCTGGCTACATGCATGTATGCATACCAAAGTAAAATTCATTGTTCTCTACCCTTAAGATTAGTTATATATGGTCCAAGCATGGTGGCCTACACCTTTAATCTCAGAACTCAAGAAGCAGAGGCAGGCAGAGCTCTGTAAGATCAAGGCCAACTTGGTCTACATATTGAGTTTCAGGCCAGCTAGTACTACATGGAGTCACAACCTCAAAAAATAAGTAAATAAAATAAAAATAGAAAGTATATATCACTGATTTTCTGTCATATCTTAATAAAAATAACATTTTTAAAAGTATAGTATGAACTTGATTTCTCTTGTTCTACAGCCCATCTATGTGGTGTCTTCAGCAAGAGGATCTGTGATAAGTTCTGGTGGGTTACCAAGAGCAGAGGCAAAAGTCAGTAGTATTTAAGTATATATGGAACTACTGGTCACCATCTTCAAGAGAGGGAGTTCATTCCTGGCCTTGGGGTTTTATTTTGTTAGCCTATGGTGTAGGGGCATGGTCTCCGTATTATAAAGTAATTCCTTTTAATCTTTTTGTTTTTAAAAATTTTATTGAGTTTTTATATATTTTATATAATAGATCTTAATCAAATTTAGACTCCCTCCCCTACCTGCATCCCCTGTACCCTCCCCCACTGGATTTAATACATTCTGTCATATATGTTAAATCCTATCCTGTCAAGCATTTGTACCCAGATGTCCGTCAGTACAAGTTCATCCACTGGTGTCTAGTCAGTCTATTTAGGGTCACTCTCTTAAAGAAGATCTACTCTCCCTCACCCAGCAGTAATCAGTTACCAAAAGTTCTTCAGCTAGTGCTGGAGCATGCTGCCCTTTTCTCTCTTTCCCATGCTGGGTTTTTGTCTGATTGAGTCAGCATGGGTCTTGGGCATGCTGTCAGCACTGCTGCAAGGTCGTATGAGCAAGTTCCCAGAGGCCTGAAAGCCTCTGTTTACTTATGTTCATGAACCAGCCCTGGCTCTTACAATCTTTCACTCCCCTCTTCCACAATGGCCCCGGAACTATGGGTGGGTGAGGTTTAATATAGGAGTCTTATCCGGGGACACCCGCTCTGCACTCTGCAGAGAACTCTTGTTCTTTAAAACTTAGCCAGTTGCGGTCTTCTGTTTGAGTTCCATGTCGTTGTATGAGGAAGCTTCATTGATGCGAGTTGAAGGATGGATTACTATTCTCTCTACCCTCTGTTCTGCTACGCTCCATGAGCCTTAGCATGAGCCATAGGAGTTCCACTGCAGATGTGTAGATGTGTCACTTACAGCTGGGCATCTCTCTGATATATATTTTCTGTGTGTGACCAGTTGTGAAACTCTATAATCGCCTCCATCTGTTGCAAAAAGAAACTTCTCTGATGAGTGGTATATGCTATACTTGTCTGTAAATATAAAGGTCCGTATTTAACATGCAGTAAGTACTTCTGTGGAGTGGAGCAGGATTTTTTTTAAAGCAATAAAGCAGTTGCATTGGGTTCTCTGTCCAGGTCCCAAGAACCATGGAGAGGGAATTAGAAAGTCTATGAACGGTAACACGAAGGCTATGGGAGCTAAAGCCTTCTGTGAGTGCCAGTTATAGACACAAACAGTTTTAACACCTCATGTTTTTCCTCAAAGAATTTCAGTTCACAGCATAGAAATCATCTAAGGATTTAAGAGGAAAACAACTGATTTCAGAGATACCTTGAACTCCTGAGTTATTAGCTGTTTATTGGCTGGCATGAGAGCTGGCCTTGCTCCCTGGAGATGAGCAAGATGACAGCATCCTTTCCAATGACTTTCCCCTGAAAGAACATCTAGGATGATATTTTCATTTGATGGTTTGCAATTTCACCTAGTGGTTATTCCTGAAATTTGGTAGTTTGAAGACTTTCTCTTTGCAAAGCCAGTATAAAAAGTAACACATAAGGTGATAATTATTGGAAGCCCCTGTACCTCACAATGCTTTCTTGTCTCTCGCTTAAATGAAGTCAAATATATTTCTTCACAGAAAATAGGCTAGACGTATGTTTATGTATCTTTATAGTTACAGGAATTCTCTGGGCATGAAAATATAGACAGGAGAGTAGAGAACCCTATTTTATACAAACTTAATGCTAATTACTGTTTCAGATATTAAAGTAGGAGAATACCCTAGTGATTATAGGTTGAATGTGTTTATAATATAGAGTGGTAAATTAAAAAAAATTGTCATAAAGGTAGCATATGTGCCAATTAAATGGGGCAAAATGCTGCTTTATA
>NW_008350535.1:1357592-1387110 GCF_000622305.1 Nannospalax galili
ACTAAATGAAAATGATTGTACTTCTTAGTTTAATTCTCATTATTACACTAACAGTTAATGGTTAGTGTATTATTTTTAAAATCTGTAAGATTTTATGGAAACTTCTTTCTCCATTATCTAGTTTAAAAACATCAGATATTTGTATGTATATATTTTTTATTATTAAATTTCATTGACTTAACTGAGTCTGGTTTCATGCTAGTTCACACGATCTTGATTTGTCAAAAATTAAATCTATTTAAATCATTTGTGTCCTAACAAATATTCTCAAACCATCACTTTTAGATTAGTACACTGAATACTTTTGCAAGCCTGCTATAAATTTCACTTTTTTATCAATAAAGCTTAGAAATTAAGGAATAGGCAGAGATAAGACTTTGTCAGAATCATAAGAAATTACTTAAGAAGAATCTCCTTGAATCTCCACTTCAGTAGTTATGTTATATCGAGCTCCTGTGATAATGAAAATGTTTGACATCTGCATTATGAAAAAGGCAAGTGCTTGGCACTAGGACCTATCGAGCATTTCAGATGTGTCCAGCACAAAGGAGGAGCTAAAGTTTTGATTATATTTACTGTTAATTTAAATACAGTCATATGTAGTCATTTGCATATCGTATGGTGAAATTTTAGATTTACATGAAAGAAGATGTAATATATTTACCTGACAGAACTTGAAAATATGAGGTGAACCAACACTTAGAACATGCACAGAAGGGCCTAGGGACTAGATGTAACTTCACATAAATACAGTGACTCTCCTTTTTCCCATGAGGCTCAATGCATACCATTAATGTTGCTCCTAGGGGTTTGCTGACTCTGTACAAACTTTTAAGTAATGTTTTTCCCTTTATGTTGGTATTCTAGGTTTTTCTCTCTTTTCCTTCTCTCTCTGCTTTTGTTGAATTAATTATTCCTTTGATTACAGTATTTTATTGTATGTTTATTTTTATTTTTTCAACCTTTATCTTCCTTCCATTTATGGTAACGAAACCATTCAACTATTCCTTCCCTTTCCCAACTTGCTATATTCTAAGCAGAATGGCCTGGGGAAGAACTTACTTCATTTCAAATTAGCACTGATTAGAGAGGAACGACTCTCCCATAAGAAATTTTAACTGTAACATCATGCACTTATAGTAATCCAAAAGCTACCTAAAAATGAGAGTCAAATTAAAGGGAAATTATGTCAGCAATGTGCCCTTAAGGCAGCTGTCATAGATAGCTCAGTAGTCAGCTTGAAACACCTAGGAAGAGGGAGCCTCAACTGAAGAATTGTGTCCGTCAAATTTGTCTGTGGGCGTGTCTGTGCGGCACTGAGTAAGAGGGCCCATCTCACTGTGAGCAGTACCATCAAGAGGAACCTGGGCTATATAGGAAACAGGAGGCTGGTAGTGAGCTTTTCCTAGTAAGCAGCATTCCTACCTAGTCTCTGCTTCAGTTCCTGCTTCTCCATTTCTGACTTGAGTTCCTGCCTTGGCTTCCCTAAAGGATGGGTTGTAACTGTTAAGACACATAAACCCATTTCTCCCTGTGTTGCTTTTGGTCAGAGTGTTTTACCACAGTAAAAGGAAATTAGAACAGCTTCCATAACAAAGTATCAGCCTAGGTGACCCAAACAACAAAATTTCATTTGTTCACTTTTGTTCCGTATGAGGGTCTATGGGCCCCCTAGTCAACAGCTCCTAGAGAGGAGGTGCATTCCTGGCATTGGGGGATTTTTTTTAAGAATCATTAAAAATATTAAAAAGAGAGAATATGCATTTACTTGTAAGTAGTACACTAAATTGTACCCCCACACCAAATTCAAATGCTGAAATCCTAATACTTGGTGTTAATGTATTTGGAGAAAGGACCCTTAGGGAAATAATAAAGGTTACATGAAATCATAAGGATAGATTTTCAGTTCAATAAGAAAGAGTAAAGAGGGCATTGTCTCTCTGCTAAAATGTACATGGGAAAGACTACACAAAAGGAGCTACATCAAGAAGACAACTGTCTACACATCAGCAGGACTACTCTCACCAGAAGCCAGTCATGTTGGCATGTGGGTCTTGAACTATACCACCAGCCATACCATTCTTGCAGATATACCCTACTATAGAAAGGCTCTATACCCTACTATAGAAATACCTGTTCATCCATGATCATTATTGCCCCTTTTGTAATTGTCAGAATTTGGACACAACCTAAATATCCATCAACTGATGAGTGGATAATGAAGGTGTGGTACATACACACAATGGAATATTATTCAGCTCTTAAAAATGTATGCAGAGAGGTCAAGGAACTAATAATTGGACGTGGGTGGATGGGGGAGTCTTCTGGGTGGGGTGGTAGAGTGCAGTGATATGAAAGGAGAAAAGGGAACACTAGATGAGGAAGGGTTGAATGGGGTGAGGAATGTGGGTGCAGAACAGAGGAGGGAATAAGGGGAGTGATAAATAACACTAAAAACCTTTAGAAAAAGCCATGTGAAAACATACCACTCTAGAAGCTTCTTAAAGTATCTGTATATACATCACAAAAGATTGTAAGAGTTATCCTAAAACAGGGAGATAGTGCCCTTTCTAGACATCATAGTCTAATTATTGAGAATTTCACATAATGTATTTTGATAATGTTAAGACCCCCTTCCCTAAGTCCACCACCTTACTAACTTTCCAACTTCATATCCTCTATTATTTTTAAAGACATATCCAGTCTAATTTGTGCTCCCCAAGTGTTCTTAGGTGGGGGTCCATCTCCAGGACCCTAGTCAAGGTAACTGGAATCACACCAATAAAGAAAACTGGCTTTCCCTCGCCCAGCAGCTATCAATTTCCCAAAGTGCCTCAACTTAGGCTAGGGCTTCTTGCCCACTTCCCCCATCCATGCTGGGTTTTTGTTTGACTTGGACTAACACAGGTCTTGTGTATGCTGTCACATGAACTATGGGTTCATATGTGCAACTTCCCTGTTGTGTCTGGAAAACATAGTTTCCTTGTATTCATTTACCAACTCTGACTTTTACAATCTTTCTGCCTCCTCAATAATCTCTGAACCTTGGGAGGAGAGGGTGAAATACAGGTGTTCAATTTAGAACTGTGCATTTCACAGTTTCTTTATTTCTATATGTTGACCAGTCATAGGTCTCTGGGTTAATCACCATCTACTGCTGGAAGCTTCTCTAGTGAGAGCTGAGATGCATAATCTATGGGCATAACACTAAGGGATTAGGAGGTGTTTTAATGCTATATCTGTTTGTGAGAATAATAGTAGTAGGTTCTCCTCTGTGAACTTCTTGCCACAGTTCCTTTGCCCTGATAACAGTGTCAAGTATGGACTCCATCTTGTGAAGTGGGCCTTAAATCCAATCAGAATGTAGTTGGTTACTCCCTTAACATTTGTGCCACTATTGCACCACTGGGCATATTTTACCAGGGCAGTTATTGTAGCTCATAGGATTCAGAGCTGAGTAAGGTTGATGATTAATTTTCTCTTCCACTAGCTTGCATAGTACCTTTTCAGCACTATGGAAACTAGTCGGTAGAGATGAAGCTTCAAGGTCAGTACCAACTTGATTCCTCAATCTTTGTTTTATGACGTGTGAAGTCTCTTCAGCCTCAAGGTCTTATCCTTAACTTCTGGCGAGTAACCAAGAGCAATGGCAATAGACAGTATTGTTTGAGGAACAGTGGGAATCCCCTTCTGAACAATTCTGAAAAAGGGGGCTCTTTACTGTGACTGGGCTTTTACTTTGGTAGCCTGTGATGTCTTATAGAGGCACTGAACCTCCATTATAGAGTAATTCCATTTAACTTCTTTATATTTTGTATATGCATGTATTTTAAGAAGTTTCTATAGTGGTATGTTTCAATACAACTTTTTCCAAAGGGCATTTAGTGTCACTTATGTCACTTAGCTCCTATTCTCTCACCTCTGCCCTGTGCTCCCACTCCCCAGCCATTTAACCCCTTCCTACTTCATTATTCACCTTTCTCTTTTTATCAGTGTGCTCTTCCTCCCTTCCCCACATCCATGAATACCCACTATGGCTCTTTACTAGTTTCTTGACTCCTACGGATTATTGTTTTGTTCTGTTTTTTTTGTTGTTGTTGTTTGTTTGTTTGTTTCTGAGACAGGGTCTCCCTGTAGCCCCAGTTGGCCTGAAAGTTGCTATAAACCAAGCTGGCCTTGTTCTCAAAGAGATTTGCCTACCTCTGCCTCCCAAGGGCTGGGATTAAATGCATGCACCACTACACCTGGCTACCTCTGCAGATTTTGCAATTGAAACACAAATATCTAAAGATTCAAAACTAATACCCAATTATGAGAGTGAAAATTGCAGCATTTGTCTTTCTGGATCTGGGTTACCTCACTCAGGATGATTATTTCCAGGTTCTTCCATTTACCTACAAATTCCTAGTTTCTTTTTTCTTAACAGCTGAAAAATATTTCATTGCAATCCAAATGTACTATATTTTTTCATACATTTATCAGTTGATGGACATCTAGGTTGCTTCCATTTCCTGATGAATAGAGCACTGATGAACATGGATGAGCAGGTATCTCTACATTAGGACAGACTTCTGAGCAAGACTCTGAGAGTAAAAACATTAAGACCAACAACTGACAAATAGGACCTCATGCCCATAGATTAGGAAAAAGTCTCTACTGGCTCTATGTGACAGAGGGTTACTATATAGACTATAGAAAGAACTCAAAAAACTAAACAGCAAAAAAAAAAAAAAACCCAAATAAAAATCTGGGCAACTAAATAGATTTCAAAAACTGAAATGCATAGGACTGAGAAATACATGTTAAAATGTTCAACATTTTTACCCACTAGGGAAATGCAAATTAAAACTACTTTGAGATTTCATCTTACTGCAGTCAGAATGGCTAGTAGCCAAAAATAAATAAATAAAATAAATAAAATAAATAAAAAAATAATGACAAATCCTGATGAGGACTTGGGGAAAGATTGACCCTTATTCAAGACTGGTAGGAGTGCAAAATGGTATAGTCACTACAGAAATCCAGGTGGAGATTTCTCAAAAAGCTAGACATAGATCTACCCAATGATCCAATTGTTACCATTCTTGAGCATGCACCTAAGTATTTTATATCTGTATAAACTCTCCAAAAGAACATACCTTCAGTTGAGGCCTCTGAGAACTTCACATTAAAATCTAAGAAATATGAGATGAGATTTGGAAATCACAGAAATGAATACAAATTCTCACATGGATGTCAGGAATAAACAAAGCAAAGGATACAGAAGGCTCAGACCAGAAGAGTTATGCCATTAAATGTATTGGCACAGAATATTGTCTATGTGTAATATGCTAAAAAAAGAGAAATCATAACTTATTGGTATGGTGGGATGTATAAAAGTCCAACACTCTTGAAAAGTAGTCAAGTAAAGTCTAGAAGTAAAACAATAAATAATATCTGAAATTAAAACCTCAATAAATAAGTTAAAGAGAATCTTTTTTCGATTTAAAAAATATTTTATTTATTATTTTTATTTTATGTATATTAGTGTATTGCCTGCCTGTAGGTAGGGCCACCTATATTGTGCAATCCTTGCAGAGCTCAGAAGAGGGTTTCAGATTCCCTGGAACTTGAGTTACAGACAGTTATCACACAAATTAGACTTTGTGCCATAATTAATCCAAAGAAAAATATGCATCTATTCAGCAAATTATGTTTCTATTAAAATTCTGCTAAGACTAAATGTGTAGGAAAGGAAGAGACAAGTTTACAAACTTATGTTTTATTAAATTTATTCATAGATATGATTCAATTCTATCAACAATCATGAAATTGATTTTAAAAAGGATTAAAATTTATATGGAAAGAATTTTTAAGATAGATTGTAAAAAAATATGACAGGAAGCAGCGTTTAAAATAAAATCATAGAATATTCTATTTCTTGTTTTAGTGTTTAAGGATGTCTTGTTTATCACTTTTTAAATTATTTTTATTAGTTTGTTAGCAGCTACAAAAAACACATGGAATGGAGAAGTATTCAAAGAATGAAAAAGAATAATTTAAACTTCAGATTTCCTTGTAAGACAATAATAATCCTCTGAAATTGTGTGTATTTCTACCTATTTCATCTATATTTATGGGGTCTGAGTATATGTATTTGTAAAGTTTTACAAAATTAGTGACTCATAGTGTATTCAGTTTGTGTTCTGCTTTTTTATTCATGAGTAAAAATGTATTACTTAGTGTTTATGTGGCCTTGTAAGAGTACCAGGATTTTCTTATGAAAAGGTACAGTGGAAATCAGTTATGATCGATCAAGCAATTCTTTCAGGAATAGGAATGTTTTATGAGATAAAGCCTGAAAATTTAGCAAAGAGGGATTATGTAGCAAGAAAAATGCATAATGTGTACTATGTAGGGAATATGCATTTTCATTAAACCCATTTAGAAAGGGAAGAGGAAGGGAGACATATATCATATGTACTGGTATTAGTCTGAACCATGGCACCTTGCACCACATATGCCACAAATTTATTTGTTCCTTATTAGAATGTAATACATGAGACTAGAGATATGCCTCAGTGGTAAGAGCACATACTGTTCTTCCAGAGGACAGGAGTCCAGCTCACAATTTTCTATAACTCCACCTCCAGAAGGATCCAGCACCTCTGGCCTTTACAGGCACTTGCACTGACATGTATGACACCTCCGACACACACACCCATACACACACATAATTAAAATTTTCAATGTATTAAAGGATTTTCCTTGTGCAGTCCTCTCAGAAGCTATTTTCATAAATGTTATATTTATTTCCACAAGCCTGAGAAAGGGAGCATTGTACTGAACTAAACAGTGTGATCAAACACTGAATTCTCTGTCCTTCCAACTCCATCACCAAAATCAGAATGATCTTCAAAGCCAGGTAATATCCTGATGTATGCCTCAAGGGTGAAACTTTGCAGGTTGAGGAATTCTCCCTTTGAGGCCCACATTTTTTCCTCCAGCTAGCAGAAAAGAGCTATAACCTTTGGGGTGGACCTGGTCCCCAGCAAGTGATTTTATAAATCCACCAATGTCAGTATCACCTGAGACTTTTTTAAACACTGTTTTCAGTAGGTGAAGTATATGCCTGTCACTTCTTAAGTGTGGTGATATTTGCATTGCCATGGCAACACACCTTTCTAGACTGAAGTGACATCTTTGCCTATTTATTTCTACTTTTCACTTACGGATAACATTTATTCTAGTTTGCTTTCAATTGCTGTGACAAAACACTCTGACCAATACCAACTTGGGGAAGAAATGGTTTATTTGACTTACACATCTCAGGTCACAGATCATCACTGAGGGAGCCCAAGGTAGGAACTCAGAGCAGGAACCTGGAAGCTGGAGCTGAAGCACAGGCTGTGGAGGAATGCTGCTTACTGGCTTGCTCCCCTGGTCCTGCTCAGCCTGCTTTCTGATATAATACAGAACTATCTGCCCAGGAGTGGTACCACCCACAGTGGGCTGGGCCCTCCCACATCACTTAACAGTCAAGAAAACGTCCCAGAGACATGGCCACAGTCCAATGGAGTCAATTTCCCAATCGAGGCTCCCTCTACCCAGATGTGTCAAGTTGATAACTGAAGCTACTGAGCATGACCTTTTTATTGCCTTTTAACTGAATAAAATAAGCTGGGTGTACATGAAAAAAAAATGTATATAATATAGCACCTGCTGCATACCAGGTTCTGGGTTGAGCATTCTTGTGCTCCATGACATTCATTCCACCATCCAAAGACTGTCAAAGATGGTGTCACATTAGAGAGGAGACTTAGAGAAATTCAGTACTTTGCAACTCTTGTGGGGAAAAAACTTAAATCAAGGCCTATCAAAGCCTGGTGCCCTTAAATCCTAGGTCAGTACTTTTTTCATGGGTCCACATTTTCTCCTTCAAGTTTTATCTTCTCCCTGGGTTCCTACTTGAACTCTCCCCTAAACTGAACACCACCTTGTAAATATACTACTAAGTATATGATGATGTGTATTTTTTAAATGTTGCAGTTCTTAATGTTTAATTGTAATTACCATCCATAGAAAATTGCACCTAAATCAGGAATGACTGATTATGTTTTACTCTTCGGTTAAAATAGTTATTCAAATGCTTTAATTGCATTCAATGTACTTTAGAAGATGATACCAATTAAGTAGTTAGAATTTAGCTATACATGTGATGAGGTTTCGGTTATGTCACTATAAAAGCATCATATCTATATTTTAATATCAGTTTACAGATAGAAACTGAAGCATGCATTGCAAATATTATATTATAAAGATCAGTATGTATTTATTGAACATAGATATCTGTATTCCGGCTATATTTTTAAGTACATCACTCAGAAGAGAAAGTAAAACCAGGATTTACATTTACAATGCATTAAATTAAAATTAAACTGGCCATTCAACACTTATTTCAGTTCTAAGTATTATGGGTCAACTTAAAAATGAGATGTCTGGGCTGAGAGATGGTTCATCAGTTAAGAGCACTGGCTGTTCTTGTAGAAGACCTGGGTTCGGATCCCAGTACTCACATGGTGGCTAACAACCATCCATAACTCCAGTTCCCAGGGATCCAACGTTCTCTCTATCTTCCTTGGGCATTGCATGACACAGGTGCACTTACACATATGCAGACAAGAGACTCATACACATAAAATGAAAACATATTTTAAAATTTTTAAATGAGATGTCATTTCCTTCAAGTTTTAAGAATTTTCCTCAGATTAAAGAATGTGAAGACTAGTATAAAAAGTTCTTGTGATAGAACTTATGAACTTTTTAAATAGTGATATGAATTAACATGTATTTAACTAAGGGTCCTGGTATCAGCTATTAGAGGGAATCAGGAAAATCTTTTCAATGATCTTTGTGATGCAAGGAAAATCCAGAAAAAGAAGGAAATGTTTCATTACCCATTACCATGTGAACGCTGACATAGAAATTTCATTATCTTGTTCATTTATTTTCCTGTTGATTTCCAGCAAAAATAAAAATAAAAAATTCTAAGAAATATTGTTCCAAGAGTTTGAGGAACATTGGAATTTTAAAACAATAAAATTCCTACTAAAGTTATAGGCTTATAGGCTAAAAAGGTAAATAAGATGCTAATCTTGTTTAGTGAACTGTGGGCACAGAAGCCCAGGGGTGCCTGCTACACGTAGGAGGGGTAAGGCAGTTGCACAGAATGCAAGGGAATGTTAAAATGCCAGAAAACTAATTCGTTCGTGTGTCAGAAATAAATCAGAAAAAGGAATCTAACTGAATATGTCAGAAGAAACTGAAAAAGTTATGTTTGTTCAAAGGAGGCAGAAGGAGATGCCTCAGTGGATAGATTTGCTTCTAGTCAGAGGACAGCTACTTTCTTTGGGAGCCTTCAGCTAAGTCTTGTACTTTAGTCCTGCAATAACCACTCTTGTCAATCAGAGGTGATTGTGACTTGGTAGGATGTCATATTCTACCAGAAAAACATGTTTGATTGACAAATTACTAAAAACTCTTAATATGAATATTTATAATATCCAGAGTACAAAAATATTAAGATTTTATGTGACATATATAAGTACCTTTAAATAAAACTATAGCACTCAGGATATGTTCATAGTTGATAGTCTTTTGGTTTTGATAGTGTTATATGTGTGTGGCTTTTAGCAGGGCCATGCTACGATGGAAACCATCCATTATGGAATGAGTGCAATGGAAGTGTCTAACATGGCAGACTTATACTTCATTCTTCATTGTGCCTTGGAACTCAAGGTGCTGTGCTCTTCATGTTTTTGTTCTGTCCTCCGGGTGTTGGAATGGAGCCAGCCCCAGCCCCATACTAAAACAAAGAAGAGTCAGTGCATGAACAATTTTCTTGATTCCTTTTTCAAAAAAATAAATAGAATGGAGAATATAAGTGCATCAAGACCTTTAATGCTGAGAGACCTTTAATGAGGAACTTTTCCTGATATGACACTTCCTGCCCTTCAGCAGCTTCTCTGCATGCCAATGCTTCATTCAGGTCACCTAGCACCTTGGAGAAGGCTATTATCTTTTGAGAACGTAGCTGTATGTTTTTATTCCTTTCTTATTCAGCATCTGCCCAAAATCCTCCTCTACCTCTGCACCAGGACCCCCAAGACTTTTGCCTTAGTAACTGGGGTATACTGCACGTACAAATTCCCTATTCATTGTTTCTCTGAACTTGATTCTAAGAACCCCTCTTTCAATCTATTAGTTATGAGCTGTGGCATGGTAGTACACACCTTTAATCTGAGCACTTGGGAGGCAGAGGGAGGAGGAACTCTAAGATCGAAGCCAGCCTGGTCTGCAAATCGAGTTCTAGGCCAGCTGAACCTATAGGGAGACCTTGCCCCTGAAAAACAAAATAAAAATAAAAACAAATCAATTGTTTAGTTTTCTAGACAAGATAAATCTTATTCTACTCTAAAATATGGGTCTTTTATTTCAAGTATTTTTATAGCTGAAGAGACAGTAGTAACATCTAAGTGAAATATACACAGGGCGACAAAATAGCCTCCCTTGTGAGACCTCATGGAAATCCTCAGTGTTAATAACTATGTTAGGTGGGAGTCTTGGGTTTTTGCCTTTCAATGTCTTCCTTCTGTCAAGTGTTTATTTCTGTCTACATTGTTGTGTAATTTAAAATAATCAGTATCTTCTGTCTATTCATGGCTAAAGGCATTGGATTTCACAAATTACACTAAAATTATCTGGCCTTTTAGGAAAAGCTAAAACAGTAGGAAAATAAAACACTATTAAACTATAGCCTTTTTAAATTTGGTTATTAAACATAATGAATAGTATCTTACATTTATTTTTCATTTTTATTTATTATTATTGTGGAGGATATATATGAGCAAGGGCATGTACTTTCTATAGAGCATATGGAGGTCAAAGGACAACTTTTGAGAGTTGGTCCTCTCCATCCACCATGAGATCCAGAGACCAAACATGGGGCTACGAGTGGGATAAGAACTTTTACCAGCTGCAAACTTCAATTTTAATTGTCACAACCTAAGATCATTTGGGAAAAGAGCCTCAATGAAGGATTATCTACATCATGTCTACCTGTGGGCATGTCTGTGAGGCATTGTTTTAATTGCTTTCACTGATGTGGGAAGACTCAGACTAGTTGTGGGAAGACACAGGCTAAACGTGGGTGGCACCTTCTGTTAGCTGCCCAGATGTTTTAAAGGATGGAGAAGAAGGACCACTTTCTGATTTTTTTTTTTTTTCGCTCACTTAGCCTTCATTCTCACTGTGAAGTTCATCTACTATTTTGGTCCTTGTGTTGATTCCTTTGCTGATCTAAGAATCAGATTCTTCAGACTCCAATTTGGACTGAAGTTCGGCAACTCTCCAGGAATCCTCCAAGCCCTTTGTGCCAGATTGAGACAGCTGAGGCCCCCAGTCTCCTGGACTAAATAACTACTGTATTCTTAGTCTGTGGTGTGAGACAGCCATTGTTGGGCTATTCCAAACGTATCTTGTAAGCTAACCTAATAAATCCTCTTCCAACATACCGTCATGCTATTGGTTCTGTTCCTCTCTCAAATCCTGATTAATACACCTGCTAAGCCACCTGACTGGACTGAAACTCTTTTTATAAATTTATTCATTATTATTTTTGTGGTTGTAATGTGTATGAGTGCAAGTACACACTCTGCCACCAGCTGCCTGCGTGGAGTTCAAAAGACAACTTGGGAGAGTCGGCTTTCTCTTTCTACCATGCGGGTCCAGAGATGAAACTCAGGTCTGCAGGCTTACTTGGCAAGTGTCTCTCTTTGCTGAGCTATCTTGCTGGTCCCTCTGTTTTCACATATTTCTTTCTTAGAGAACTTGCCTTTACAGCTGCCACTTGGTTCTGCTAACAAAGAGATGAGTGAAACGTGGAACAATTAACAAAACATTAGAAAAGAGAAAAATTCCCTTCATGGTAATTTTTCAGGAAACTTCTTTGGGGAATGAGAGTTATTCTTTCTGAACTCAAACTCCTCTTTAATGTTTTATCACTTTCCATTTGATAGATACAATATTCCCCTTTTACTTAAAAAATTAATAGCATTAAATAAAAGCATGTATAACACTGAGCTGTGCTGTAGTATTCTTAAACATTTTAAAAGATTTATTTTGTTTCTCTCTCTCTCTCTCTCTCTCTCTCTCTCTGTGTGTGTGTGTGTGTGTGTGTGTGTGTGTGTGTGCGTGCCTGCCTGCCTATATGTCTGTGTGGGTATATGTACATGACTGTAGTGCCTGTCAGAGGCCAGAGAAATAGGATCCCTTGGAGCTAGTGGTAGAGGCGGTTGTAAGCTGCCCCACATGGGTGCTTGGAATTGAATTCAAGTCCTTTGTAAGAGAGGTAATGCTCTTAACTACTAAGCTACTTCTGCAGCCCCATATATATTTTTTTCTTCTTTTTGACACAGGGTCTCCCTGTAGCCCCAGCTGGCCTGGAACTTGCTGTGTAGAGAAGGCTGGTGTCGCTCTCACAGGCATCCACATGCCTCTGCCTCCTGAATACTAGGATTAAAGACATTCACCATCATGCCCAGTTTAGCCCTGTATCCTTCAACTTTTAGGTAATATTTATTTTGAGCATTTTTTTCTTAAGATCCCCTAAGGTTCTAAAAACTTGAAAAATTCAGTACTACATTCTCTTGTGTAGTTAACAAGAATGAAATATATTAGTCGCACTTCAAACTGAGCACATTTCAAGATTTTTCATGTTCAAAGTCATGTGGCATATTTTTTTGCAAAGCCAACTCTAAACCCTCACCATCAACTTCCTAAGTCATAAACATGAGGGAGGGCCAAGAATCTCTGTTTCAGTTTCTTCTGCTGATATGTAACTTTTAATGTAAAACTTTCCATAATTTTCAATATTTTGCAAAAGGGCTTTGAAGCTGTTCTTCTATCTCACAGCATTTTCATGCTTTAAAATAGTAGATTAACTGCTTTTCTCCCCTAAATTCAATGTGGTGAGCTTTTTAAGTTCAGTATGTGAGGGAGGTCATGTCACAATTGTCTGTGTCTGACTTATTTCATTTCCCATAATGATCTTTAGCTCCTTCTGTGTAGTGATAGATGCCAGAACTAATTTTTACAGCTGAATAGTATTCTACTCTATGTATATATGTGTACTAATTTTTTTTTGAACCATCCACACTTTATGGAGAGGCTTGGGGGAGTATAAGAGGCAATGAAATCTGGATCAATGAGTTCTACATTTAAAAAAGGATATGAAAAAGAAGTTACCATGTGCTATTGCACAGTAGGGAAATTACAAATTGTGAAAATGTTTATCACCAAAAGTCAGAAGAAAAGATTTTTCATGTTTTTGACATAAAATACTGGTAAATATTTGAGGAAACGGATATTTTTACCCTGGTATAAGCACATTGCAACATCACAGGGTACCCAGAAATGTACATTTTTCATAGTTTTATATATAAAGGGAAACAATAAATGTACATTAATTTTTGAACAACAAAATAAGGAGTTACTGAATAATAAAACTACAAAAATAATGGTTTTGAATCTTAACCCAGGAAAAGCTACTCATGAGTCTATATTGATACTAATATGTATACGAATAAAGAATGTAAGAGGGAAAATCTTCCTTGCAGAAAACCCAGCACTTGGGAGGCAGAGGCAGGTGGATCTCTGCGACGTCAAGGCCAGCCTGGTCTACATAATGAGGTTCCAGGACAGCTACAGGGAGACCCTGTCTCAAAAAGACCAAAAAAAACAAAAAGTATAGGAACAAGAGAAACAAAAACATCACAATTAGAAAATCCCAGTGACGTAACAGGGAAGATTCCGAGACAAAGTGAAAATTAGAGAGAAAGCCTTAAGGAGAAACAAAATATCAACAATGGCTCCAGAGAGTTCTAAAATACTCACAAATCATGTGGTGGTCCAAAGTATATTTCTACAAATTATTTGTTCTGTCTGGGAGGTGACATATCACTTAGCTGAATTTGGGATGCAGACTGGATTTAACTGCTCTCTTTTAGCAAATGAAGTGGAAAAAGAAATCACCTTAAGCCAAACCTTCAGCAGGTGACGAAGGTCAACACCATCAGTCACCAAGTTCTATTGACAGGGTCTGCCTCCAGGGTACTGCACTGAGCAATGTGACAATGCATTTCACCGCTGGTGGGGGTCTTCCTCACAATCCACAAATCAGCCCAGTAATGAGAAAAGAGTACACCAACCCAAGTGAGTAGGTGTGCCATAAAATACTTGCCTAGTACTCTTCAAAAGTGTCTAATCACAGAAAACACAGACAGTCCTGGAAAGATATCGCAGGTCATCAGAGATGGAGAAAACCTGATGGATGCAGAATACACCTGGGATTCTGGGGTAGGGAAAGAAAAGTGAGTTGGAAAACCAGGATAAT
Source organism: Nannospalax galili (assembly GCF_000622305.1). Taxonomy (NCBI): domain Eukaryota; kingdom Metazoa; phylum Chordata; class Mammalia; order Rodentia; family Spalacidae; genus Nannospalax; species Nannospalax galili. The sequence continues at coordinate 1,372,024 of NW_008350535.1, forward strand.
ATAAATAATGTCTGTCATCTAGTTAATGTTATTATATCAATGGTGTTATCCATTTTGATAAATATTCTTAGCGCTAAAATGCTAACATAAGAGTTAAAATTCTATTTAGCACTGTAACTCTTCTGCAAATTTATAAACATTTCAAACTCAAAGAGGAATTTTTAATGTGGTAAAAAATATATAACATTACATTTGTCACCTTAAGCTGAAACTCAGTGGTGCTCTGTATAGACACATTGTTGTGAAACAGGTATGCATTAGGCAAATCTGAAATTCTGTGCCCATTAAATTGTGATTTCACCTCCCCCTGCCCCTATCCCTTAGCAACCATCTTTCTGCTTTCTGTTTCTATGATTCTGACTACTTTAGATGCTTCAGATAAGTAAAATCACACATTTGTGGCTGGCTTATGGTCACAAAGTTCAATCATGTTGCACTATGTATCAGAATTTCCTTCTTTTTAAAGGCTGAATGATATTACTAAATATTTCTTGCCCACTCATCTGCTCATGAGTATTGAGGTCCATGGATGTGCGGGTCACCTAACTGTGAATGAATTTGCAAGGAATAGGAGTATAGAGTGAACTCTGAGACCTGACTTTGAAGTGCTTTGTATTTATACCTAGAAGTGAGATTATTCAATCATGAGGTCATTTTGTTTTATCCTTTGAGGAAACTCTATACTGTTTTCCACAGTGGCTGTGTCATTTTGCATTTTTATTGATACTGAACAAGTATTCCAGTTTTTCCACACCTTTTTTTTGTTATTTTCTGTGATTCTTTTTGAAACAGGTTCTCCCTGCATAGCTCAGTTGACCTTGAACTAAAGACCCTCCTGTCTCAGACTTCAGTTTTGAGATGATTGTTATGCATCACCATACTTGTCTTTCTTTTTTTAAATAGTAACTGTGATGACTGATCTCAGTTGTCAACTTGATGAACTCTAGAATCACCTGGCAGACAGGCCACAGCGCATGCCTGTGGGGTATTATATTCTTGGGTTAATTTAGGTGGGAAGTCTCATCCACTGTGAGTAGCACCATTTCTTGGCCTGGGATTCTGGGCTGTATAAAAAGGAGTAAGTGAGCTGAATCAAAGCATTCCTCACTCTCTGTTTCTTGACTCTGGATGCAATACAACCAGCTGCCTGATGGTCCTGCTTCTGTGATTTCCCCACAGTGATGTACTGAGACCCATAATAAACCCTTTCTCCCTTAGGTTGCTCTCTCAGAATATTTTATCAAAATAACAGGAAAGAAAAACTAAAACAGAAATCATCCTTATGTGGATACTGTTCATCTCATTATGTTTCCCAGATGACGAGTGGCTTGAACATCTTTTGAAAGCTTGATGGTCATTGGTACAACTTCCATAAAGAAATGTCAACTTCATGTCTGTTCTAGTTTCATTTTGTTGTTGTGACAAATACCATGACTGAGCAACTTAGGGGACAAAAGGATTTATTTGGCTTACACTTGCAGGTAAGTCTGTCATTGAGGGAACTCAAGGCAGGAACTCAAGGACTTGAAGCAGAAGCCATGAAAAAGCACTACTTGCTGCTCACTAACTCTCTCACAAGCTCTTGCTTAGATAACTTTCTTATACAGCCCAGGACCACATTCCCTGGTAATGTTGCCTCCCATGGTGGGCTAGGCACTCCCTATACCATTAGTAATCAAGACAGTCTCCCACAGACAGGCACACTGACCTTTCAGTCTGAGAATCTCTCAATTGGGACTTCCTTCTCCAGTGACTCTAAATAGTGTCAAGTTGACAATTAAAGCTAGTTAGGACAATGTCCTTAGCTCATTTTAAAAATAACATTGGTTTCTATGTTTTGGGCTAGAGAAACTATATAACATGCTGGATAGTGCTTTATGACATAAACTGCAAGTATTTTCTCCTTTGCCGTAGGACATTTTTTACTGTTGATTATCTCCATTGAGGCTCAGAAGTTGTTGAGTTTTAGATAATATAGTTTGTCTATTTTGGCTTTATGTTGTTCAAATTTGATGTTATATCCAAGAAATCATTGTCAATTATAACAGAAGGTTTTCTTACGTGTTTTATATTAGGAGTTTTACAGTCTGGTGTCGTGAGCATAGATAGACAAGATGGACAAGGAAATGGATCAATATCCTTCTATTTAGTGCTGCTCACACAACACGTCATATTCAATACTCCTGTCCTAAGCCTATCTCCTCAAGGCTGCTTACCACATGACGTGTCTGAGTCCGAGGTCTGTCATCTGTCCTTGTCCCCAAACACAGGGCCCAGTCCGAGGTCCGAAGACCATGCAGGATCACTGGGGGAGACTCTCGGGCTGTGTGATGATCTGACAGCGTCTCGACCAGGTGTCAGTCTCAGGAGCAATGAAAGTTGAGCAAAGTTCTTTCGGTCCTCGCTCTTACACTGTGGTCTGACGTCATCACACAGCTGTGTCTCCTGGCTAATAAGGCACACTGCTGAGTTGGGGATTTCCATCATGTATCTTATCTTGCCAGCAGCCTTGGGGTGTAGTGGGGTTTTCTAAACTTACTTTTCTAGGTTACATTTTATTATTTATCTAGTTACATTCCATGAATTACAGGGATTAAATTTTGTGGTTTTGTGTTCCATTTATAAGTATACCATTTGTGCTCCTAACATCTGGATCCTGGATTATATCTAGACAGTTTGATCTAATGATGTTTGTATATAGTAAACATCATTCTTTGTCATATGGATAACCAATTTATCCAGCACTGTTTGTCAAAGAGATTTTTCTTACATGTTATGCTGGAACCATTATCAAAAATCATTTGACTGTATACTATCTGGTTCTGTTGGTCTATAAATCTGTCTTTCCTTCTTATAAGAACTTTAATTATAATTATATTATATCTACTTTGATGATTTCTATTATTCTTACCACCTCAGTATCCTTAACTTAATCACATATGTAAGCTTATTTTTCCATGTTAGTTTCATATTTGTGAATATTGGAAATTTGAATGTGGATATTTTTTAGAGGATCATTATTCTGTCACTCTAGCTTTGCATTCTGTTCCATTCATTTTAGGGGGATAACTTGTTCTTTTGACACTTGAAACAAACTCTAAGATTATATTAGCTATTGTGTTCTTCTAACAAAGTTTAAAGCTACTCGGAGTCTCCAAATAGCTTCTGCTGGGTACAGTTCTCCCATGTATCTTTTTTTAAACAAACCTTGTCTTTTAATGCCCCTAAACAATATACTTATACAGCTATGGAGTTCAAGATGTTTGTTCACACATGAGTTTAGCTGTGACTTGTGATGGTTATCTCAGTGTTTGTGACAGTTTCAGACCAGCATGGTATCATGATATATGTGAGGGAGATAGTGGGTGTTTTTAATTAACTTTTAATGTTTTTATTCAAATTTTGTGAAATTCATGCAGTGTATTTTCATCATATTTGGCCCTCTTCCCTATTTGCAGTCCCTAAAACCCTCTGCCTAATTTAATGTACTCTGTACTCTGATATATATATATATATATATATAATATACATATATATGTTCAAATTCATATCCCCAAATGTCCTTCAGTGTGTACAGGTCCATCCACTGGAAACTGACTAACCTATCCAGTTTCACACCCTTAAAGAAAACTGACTCTCCCTATCCCAAGAGTTACCAGTTCCCAATCCTTAGGTAGGGTTAGGGTTTCTTGCCCACCTCCCCAGTTCTATGCTGGAGTTTTGACTGACTTGCATTTACATGGGACTTGTGTATGCTGTTACCATTGCTGTGAGTTCATACGAGTGACTGATCAGCTGTCTGGAAAACTCTATTTCTTGCAGTCATCCACCACTTTAGTTCTTACAATCTTTCCACTCCCTCTTCTGCAATGATCCTTGAGACTTGGGTGTCAGAGGTTGGATATAAGTCTCCTGTGCAGGTATGAGCGCTCTGCAGTCTCCTATTCTCTGCATGTTGGCCAGAGGTGAGTCTCTGTGTTATTCAGAATCTGCTGCATAAAGAAGCTTCTCTGGTGAGAGTTGAGTGGTGCATTAACTGGAGGCACTGGGGGCGAGGTTCCCCCGGTTCTGCGGCATGCACAGATCTGAGTGACAGAGCAGGCCTGGGAACAGAGATGGCAGGTCTCCTGTGTATTCCTACACTGTTTCATAAGTAAATAGTTTGAAAATTTTGTCCTTTTTGTTCCTTCTGAGTCATTGAAAATAATGCAGGCACAATTTGATACCAAGAGTCGATGCCACCTCCATAAGGAAAGGCTCACTGTTGTGGTTTGAATATGGACTGTCCCTCATAAGCACACATTTTTAGACATTTGCTTTCCAGCTAGTGGCAATGCTTAGGAAGGTTGTGAAATTTTTAGGGGATGGAGCCTTGCTGGAGGAAGTAATTAGTGGTTGGCCTTGAGGCACTGTAGACTGACCTTACTTTCTCTTCAATCTCTGATTCCTGAGTATGGATACAATGTGACCAGTAAGCTCTTGCCCCTGCCACCATGAGTCCCCTGTCTGGTGCCATGCCTTCCCTACTATGATGGACTGCATCCCTCTGGAAATGAAAACCAAAATATACCTTTTTCTTCCTTAAATTGCTTCTGTCACGATATTTTTATCATAGCAATGAGGAAGCAGCTAAGATCATCCTTAACTGTAATGAGTGTCATGAGTGTCACATTGTGAAATACCAACTCCTTTAGCTAAAAGATTTTATGATATGCTTTGAATCAGAGGAAGATTAGAAAATGAATCACTAAACTGTGAGCACTGACATGAGAAACTCTGGGGAAACTTTCAAATTACAAATTATATATTTGGGGACCATTGACATTTATGACATCTTCCTATGTGACTGTGGAAAACTTCAAGTTTTCCACTTAAGTTTTATTAACAATAAGTTCTAAAATCTGTAATTCCAATATCTAGATGCTTGAGACCTACATATTATATGAAATAAATTAGAATATCTATTTTTGTTAAAATACATAGTTTAACAAAATATTACCTAATTATCTCTCTGGCATTTCTTTTGTCACAACATGGCTCTGAATACCTTTTTCCATTCTGCAATCAATATCTTTACTGGTACAAGGATATTGATTTGAGCAAGGAGTGTTTTACAAGAAAAGGGTTGAGAGACCCACAAATCAGACAGAAATCTTTGCATGTGCAATTGCATTCTCAGAGAGCACTTCGGAGACAAATAAATCAGGACTATATAAACTGGAATGTATTTCTGTAGAAATCACAAGTTTTTTGTCAAAGGTTGAAACTCAGGAACAACTATCCCTTGTTTTGAAAATTATTAGAACCTAACCTAACTATTGACAGCATGTTACATTTTTGTCTTCTAACCATTTCATGTATCTTCTGATTACTGAGTTCAATGGTTCCACGAAATATAACCTTTTCCCCATGTTTAATTTTCTGTAAATGGAGAGCAGAATGGTAAATGAATTATCAAAGATCATATGTGTGGAAGGCATAAGTATAAACAGGTATGCCGGTGAGATTTTAGTCTCTGGCTTTGGTGAATTTTCCTATGGTTCATAACAAACCAGTTCTAATGCTCCCAATAAGTTCAGTATATTTGGGAAACCACAATCAAGTTTTTAAATTAATATATTCATCCATCAGGCCGTTACTTCTGCATATTGGTATTAAGAAATGGTGCAGGCTGTGTATGGAAAGCAGGTATCCTAGGTACAAAACTTAAGAAGGGTTTCACCCATTGCTGACCCAGTGTGAAATGTCCTTGAGAGTGTAGTGTATTTTAATTTTATGCCCCAGGTTGCTTCCTTCCCTCACCCTAGTCCCAAACTTGGCTCTGTATAAGAGATACACTTGAGACTTTTTAAAAATGTGAACTGGCGGAGAAAGGTGGTGGAGAAGGTGGCAGATGCAATGAGTCTTCTAGGAACATCACTGTACCAGAGTTCCCATCATAAGGAACACACACAGGGAACATGACCCATGTTCAAGAGAATTCTCAAGTCAATTCTCAAGCCACCTCTGTAGTATTATTCTGATATCTGTCTTATAAACTTGGCCTACAGCCAATGTCATTCCTTCCAAGGACCCTGGGAGCTACACATGACAATAAATACCTTTCTATTTAAAATAGACAAACTAGGGGCTGGAGAGATAGCTCAGGGGTTAAGAACACTGACTGCTCTTGCAGAGGACCCGAGTTCAATTCCCAACACCCACATGGCAGCTATGAACCGTCCTTAACTCCAGTTCTAGGGGAATCCGAAGCCCTCTTCTGACCTCCACGTGCATTGCATGACACAGGTGCACTCACATACATGCAGGCAACACATTCATACACATAAAAAAATAAAAGTAATAAAAATTTAAAAATGTTTAAAATAGACTATATCCTGCCATTTAAACTTTAGAACTCAGGTGGTTACAAATTTTAATTTGTCATTTCTGACCTCTGTGGCCTTCAAAGTTACTGCCCTGAGCTTCAACCTGTGAAAGGGTAGTAGTAATTTGTATTTTGTGGGATTACATTTCAAATTATTATTTCTATAAGAACATATGGAAAGGCATATGTCACATAAATAAATATTAGTTGCTATGTTAATATTATCTATTAAATTCAGGATTTAAACCATGTTTCTAAATTTTCTTTGTTTATGTCTGATTTTTATCTTGTGCTATTATTTTTAATAATCTGGGTTTCTGTTCTGTCATGTTTTACTACTGCAAGTTTTTTGCATTTATAATTTCCTGTGGCCTCCAGTTCCATTGAAGCTCAAATTCTGGACTTCACTTGCAATCCTATTGAAGACTAGACTTGCACTCCAAAAGCTATACTTATTCTTTCTTCCTGATGTCACTGGACTCCTACCAATCTTTAGATTGTACTCTTCCATTCATATTCCCCACCCCCATTACTAGGGCCCTGCTTGGCTGTAGCATAGCAGGACTTTCCCAGTGATGACTGTTTTTTAACCGCCATATGCTGCCTGTCACCCCATTGTTAGTATCATGATACTTAAGGAAATTTCCTGTCACTTACAGGTGATGATGCATCCTGAATACCTACTTCCTTGCAGATGGCTTATCATATCTTTGAACCAAACTGTCTATATTCCTTCCTACCCAATCTCCAGTTCTTCAGGATGCATTAGTTATTGTTCTGTTGCTGTGATAAACATCATAACCAGGGCAACTCACAGAAGAAAGAGTTTATTGGGTTTATTGTTCCAGATGGATGAGTCCATCATGATGGAGGAGGCATGACAGGAGGCAAGCAGAGCAGAAAGCTGAACATCCATATTCTCAATCAGGCACAGGAAGCACAGGGTGACAGCCTGGAAGTGGGCAAGGCTATATACTCTCAAAGCCCTCCCCCAGTGATGTGATTCCTCCAGCAAGTTCACACCTCCTGCAACTCTGCAAACTGTGCCACCTACTGAGACCGAGTATTCAAGTACTTGGAGCCCATGGGGACAGTCCTCATTCAAAGCACCACAAAGGATAATTTTGAAACTAAAGCTGTTCTGCTGACAGCAAGAACTGGCTTTCTTTTTTAACGGAATCTGTAACAATCGTTTTCAGTAGGTAACAATGAAAGGACACTTTCTCTAAATTTTTATATCTATATTTTTTCTAGTTCATTGAACAAATGTCTCAAGGGCCTGTAGTTTTGTATGAATCTGTTAGAGATAATTTTATCTTAAGGTGAATGTCACATGTAGCAACTCAGAGGAAAAGATGACTGCAATGCAACTCTGAATAAAGAAGTGACCTCACCTGATTTCATCTATATAAAATCTGAAAATAAAAATCCCCCGAAATCTCTCAGGCAGGCTCTTCCACTAATGGAAGCAGTCTTTATAAAGATGAGCTCCGGTTTGTGTTGAACCACAGGTAGGTATGACTGACATGGGACTTCTCCAAGTTGGATTTATGTTGCCTCTGACCCTATGCAAATCTTAGTTTTCTTATTTTTCTTCTATCCCTTCTCCTTTCCACGTTTTCTCATTTAGTATCACAGTAAAAATCATTCTTTCTTAATATGTCCTTTCTCTACTTGTTTACTAAGCATAATTCATTTGCCAAATTTGAGTCTTATGCTTTAAGTGGACTCCTAGCTCTTAGTTCTTATGACAACTCTTTCTCTGCTCTATTAGTCTGGAATCTGAATTGAATGACAGACATCCAAGGGATTCTAAGTGGATCTTCAAAAGGGCTCATGTTCTACCAAGTAGGATTTACCAACAGAAAAGACCAGAGCAAATCAGACTGCAAGAGACAGAATCTGAGTAAAGACTTTCTCCATTCCTCAAAAACTTTTTGGATTTTGGGGGAGGGTTTTCTAAAAATTCTTTTTTTATTGAATTTTTGTACACTTCATATAATAGATCTTAATCTAATTTAGTATGAACATTTTGCCTGCTTGTGTGTAAATGGACCATGAACATGCAACACCCAGTATGGCCAGAAGAGGGCATGAGATCCCCTGGAACTAGAAATATGGACAGTTGTTAGCCACCATGTGGGTGTTGGGAATGGGAACCAGGTCTTCTACAAGAGCAGTCAGTGCTCTTAACTGCTGAACCATCTTTTCAGCCCTATGTTTCCTCCATTCTTTTAAAATGGCCTTTCCTTATGACTTAAAATAATCAAGACTTACATTTACCAAATATCATGTTGATTCCAATACTAACAAGACATTTCCCTCTGTGTTCTATTAGAAAATCCACACGGAAGAGATTTGCCCACTGTGCTTCAATCCCAAGTACTTTCCTCAAGTTCAATAGGCTTTAAGATCGGAGTGTAGCATTCCCACTGGCGGTGCCTAATTCGGATGGACACCGTTATATAGTAGGCAGACAGCCCTACCAAATCCACACAGAAATATTACTTGAAGAAAAGATAGTTCTGTTAATGGAAAAAAGAAGCCTTGCTTGAAAAAGATTCTTGAGTAAGGCCAAAGGCAAAATGAATCTAACTTGAATAGTCCTATCTCAGCAATACCTTCTTGTGGTTAACCTCAAGGCAAGGTTCATCTTTATATAAAAAGGGATCCACTCACTGGTTCTATGCATATGCATGCATTTTTGAAATATGATTTTTCTTTTTTATGATTAAATTTGTATTGAATTTTATGAATTCATTACAATATATTTTTATCTTATTTAGCTACCGTTCCAAATCCTTACCCCTCTTATAAGCCCCCCACTAAATTTCATGCACTCTGTCATATATATTAAGGCCTCTGGAGTCGAGTTTGTGTTAACAAATATCCTTCAGTATGGGTCCATCCAATGCAGCCTGGTTAACCTACCTGGCACCACACCCTTAAAGAAAAGCAGCTCTTCCTCGCCCAACAGTCATCAGTTGCCAATAGCTCCTGAGCTATAGTTAGGGCTTCTTACCCATTTCCCCACTTCTATGCTGGGATTTCGTGTATCTTGAGCTTGTATAGGTCTTCTGCATGTTGATACCATTGCTGCAAGTTCATATGAATAACTTGCCAGATGTCTGGAAAACTGTTTCCTTGTGGTCATCCACCACCTCTGGCCTTAGAATATTTCTACTCCCCTCCACCACAATGGTCCTTGAGACTTCAGTGTCAAGTTTAATATAGATGTCCTATTCAGGGATAAGGCCTCTGTAGTCACTTATTCTCTGCACTTTGGCCAGTTGTGACTTTCTGAGTTAACCACCATCTATTGCATGAAGAAGTTTCTCTGGTGAGAGTTGAGAGATGGGTTAATATTTCTGCCCCCTGTTCCACTGTGTTCCCTGAGCGTTAGGTGGAAAAGTTCCATTGTAGAGGAAGTTTAGGGCTGAATTCTTCACAGACACTAATTCTCTGAGTTTGATAAGTTGTAGAACTTTGTAATAGTTTTCATCTTTCGCAAAAAAAAAAGCTTCTTTGATCAGTGATCACATGTGTGCAAATATAAGGATACATATTTAGAATACAGTAAGAAATTACATTGGTCTAGGGATATGACAAAAGTAGGTTTTTCCTCTAGGATCTATGACCTCTCCAGTCATGTGTACTTGGCTATGTTTACAGTACCACACATGAGTTTCCTCCTATTGAATTGGCCTTAAATACAATTAGACAGCTGTTAATTACCCCTAAGTGCCACTACTGCAGCAGTAGAAATTATTTGCTGAGCAGGTCATTGTTGTGGTTCATAGAATTTACAAATGAATAGGACCATTGGCTGTTTTTCTCCCTTGGCAGTTTACATGTATCTTCTGATACTGTGGTGGCAAGTCTTCAGGGAGGCATCTTCCAGCTCTGTTCCAACTCCATTGCTCCAAACACTGTGTCTCATGTGGTCATGTCTTCAGCAATAGGCTCTTATTTTCAAGTTCTGTAAGGCAATCAAAGGCTGTGACAATAACCTGTGTTATTCTGAGAGTCTCTTGGACTACCCTGTCCAATAGCTCAAACAGAGGTTTCCCTGGCCTGGTACTGTGTTTTTGTTATATAGCCTTCAGGTATAAACATGCACTTGTATTATGAAGCATATTTTCAGTAGGCTTTTGAATTAATACATTTCCCTATGGGTTTTCACACCACCTAAGTGTTATTTATCTCTCCTTTCTCTCCCCCATGTATAACTCTCCCTCTTCCCTCCCCAGTTAAAGAATCCCCCTTTTTCCCCATTTCCCCTTCAGTAACACCTGTCTTCTACTATCCCCCCTCAAGGTCCTTCTTCCCCTTGCTCCCATGGTCCCTTTCCATTTTCCTGGCTCCTGTGGTTACATCGCGATATATACTCATAACAATTTTGAGCTAAGATACACAAATGAGAATCTATGCTACTTTCAAGAATGACTTTCTTTTCTTAATATTTTATTTGCTATTTTTTATGTATGAATGCGTTGCCTGCATGGATGTAAGTGCATTGGTGTTGCACAATGCCCATGGAGGTCAGAAGAGAGTGTTGGGTTCCCCTAGAACTGGAGTTATGGACAGTTGTTAACCACCACATGGATGTAGAGAATCAAACCTGGGTCCTTTGCGAGAGCAGCCAGTGCTCTTAACCACTGAGCCATCCTCCAGCCCTCAGCATGACTTTCTTAAATATATTCTCTTTACATAAACTAATTATTTCTTATAACACTCAAAGCCTCAATTTTCCATTTCCAGAAATAAATCCTTTTCTCTTTGCTTCCTTTTCCTCTAAGTCTAAGACCACTGAATCATGAGTCTTCTCATCTGACAGGTACACAGGCCCTACTCATGAGCAAAGAGACTTTGGTTATCTAATATCCAAGGAACATACATCAGGATATTCAAAATAATGATGAAGTAAAAACCCTCATATCAGAGCTGGAGAGATGATTCAGCAGTTAAGAGCACTGGCTCCCCTTACAGAGGACCTGGGTTTGATTCCCAGCACCCACATAGCAGCTAACAACTGTCCATAACTCCAGTTCCAGGGGATCGTACAGCCTCTTCTGTCCTCCTCAGGCATTGCACGACACGGGTGCACTTACCTACATGCAGGCAATACACCCATACACATAAAATAAAAATAATGATTTTTTAAAAAAATAATTATTTCCTTTGTAAATTAATTGACAGCATTCCATACTTGATTCCAGGAAGATCTTTCATTTGTCCTGTCATGACCACTTCTAATAAAGGCACTTAATGAGTCCCCTTCTGACTATACATCCCATTTTATGAAGATGTGGTTTGTAATTCTGAGGTTTGCCTGAGGCATTAAACAACTACAATCTCTTCTTTGACTGTCACCAACTAAAAATAATATCAAGCGCACTGCATAACTGAGTTCATACCCCTTTACATGTCTTATTTCATATGCTGGTGGATAACACCAACCAACCAACTCCAATAGAAACACACACACACACACACACACACACACTTTCATAAATTTGTTCTTTGACAATTTCCTACATGGATATAAAGCATTTAGATTACTCTCACCTCCCCTCTCTCATCTCCCTCCAACTCCTGTCAATCTTGTCTTTCTAAAGCTCCTGTTCCCACATTCATGTCTTTTTGTTTTATTTTGTGACCCTCTGACTAATCAGGGCTATCTATGACCTCAAGTTGAGAATATAGTTTGGAGAAGACATTACTAAATGAAAAATTCCATGGATGTCCTGTTTTTGGTCTGACAGACTATGTGCACAGCCACAAACAAATTGTAATAACAGTAGAGTAGAGCTCTGATCATCCAAGCTGAGGTTACAGTATGAGTTCCTATGTTTACAATGAGAATAAAAGTGTTCATCTTCTCTCAAACAAACAGTAAACTATGTTTCTTCCAGAAGGAATAACTGGTTTCAAATGAATAGGAAAAAATATATATGTAAATAAAGCTGTTGTATTTCCCTATTGTTCTATTGTTGTTTGTAATGGTCATTGAAGAAGAGATACCACTTAGTGTCTCTGAGCTTTAGAAATGTGAGGGTTGGTGACTGCTAGCTCAGAGGGCTCTTTCACATATTTCTCTTTTAGCAGCTCTTCTCTCCATTAAGCATCAGAGATAAGAAGGACCACTCACCCCTATGTCGTAGTTATGATTTGGAGCAAAAACAACACTCAATCTCATGTGCATTTGATTCAGTCAAGAGGGGAAAAACATTGAATTAAAATAACTTCAAAATGTGACTTTATAGAGAGAATAATTTGGCTGTGGAGCACTCATCCCTAAATGGAACATATATATCATACACCCTCTCCCCAAGACTCAGAACATCTCAGAAGAGGGAGTGGTAGGATTGTAAGATCCAGATGATGGGAAGGAGTGCTACAAAATAGTATCTTGTGGGTATGCAAGACTTTTGCACTCATGAATTCACAATAGCTTCTTTGCCTGCACAAGACCTTTCACAAATCAAATCAGTCAACATTCTAGCATGAATGGGGGAAGGGCTCCTGAGGCCCCGCACCTAACTGAGGAGCAATTGGCAACTGATGGTTGCTGTGGGAGGGCGGAAGGATGGATTTTCATCATGGGTAGATTGCCTGTGCTCCTGTGGATAGCCCTATACTCATGTACATAAAGGCAGCACTAGACTGTGGCTTATAAAAATAAATAAGTAAATAAATGTGAACATCCATATCTAGCTAATGAGCTATTGGCAAATTACAGATGCTGGGCAAGGGAGAGGCAGTTTTCTTAAGGGATGCACCCCCTGAGAGGCTACCCACACTCCAGTAGATGGCCCTACAGTCATGCACACACAGTCAGCACTAAGTGGATTTGGTGAACTTGAAAAAAGAACACTTGAAATTAGGAGGAAATAGTGGTGGGGGGATAGGGCAAACCTGGAAGGGGGGGCATGGGGTGAATTTGATAAAACACATTATACTCATGTTTGAACTTCTCAAATGATTAAAGAAGCAGACATGAAACTGGTGGAGGAAATATGGGAAGGAGGGATCCAGGCGGAGTAGAGGTATTGATTTGACAAAAAGTACATTGTATGTATGAAATTCTCAAAAATTTTAAAAGTTAAAATAGAAAGAGACTTTATATTATTTTTAGTAATTAAACAGTGTTTCGTTCCGTTATGGATTCAGTTTACTATGGTGTGGAAGTCTATCAACCTACACCTAATTTACAAGTGTATTTTTGGAGGAGTGTTCTTGGTTAGGAACAAATGGAATACAACCAGTTCATAAGCTGAAGGTCAGTAAATCCACACTCAATTTATAAAAACTTTTCATGGGTATGATAAAAACTGTGGTCACTAGGAATATTCAGTTTCAAATAAGGTGCTAAGAATTTGTCTTAGGGCTTTGTACCTATTGTTCCACATAATAATTCAGAATAGAAAAGATTAAGGCTTGTGGTGTGAATTTAATACTAGGTATAAGAGTGTGAATTTACAGCAAATATATCATCTCTGAAACTTATTTTCATTCAATGATATTATGATTCTAAGACTCATAGAAAATATCAAGAACCTTATAAATATGACTTTTACAAATAATAAGAAAGGGAATGGCTAAATGCCTTTTGTTTAGTGAGGAAGTATAGGAAGAATAGCTAATACTCAGGAGGGCTGGAGAGATGGCTCGGCAGTTAAGAACACTGGCTGCCCTTGCAGAGGACCTGGGTTTGGTTCCCAGAACCCATATGATAGCTAACAACTATTCCTAACTCCAGTTCCAAGGGATCCTGAGGTCTCACCTCTAGCACCCCTTTCTGGCCTTTACAGGCTTTTCATGACACAGGTGCACTTTACATACATGTAGGCATAACACTCATACATATAAAATAAAAATAAAAATTCAAAAAAATAATTAGTAGTCAGGATTTGTAATTTTTCTATTTTTGAATGGGTTGATAAAGATATTAGAAATAGAAACACAATATTTGAAAGAATGAGAAGTATTCAGAAGTAGGTATGACACACCAAGAGCATTGACAGCACTTCTCAAAGAGGAGACACATAAAGTATGATATACTCAAGTGTGGGGATGGGCTTCTCAAGGGAGAGTCACTTAATTTCTTTATTCTTGATTCTATACCACTATTTTCTTCTTTCAGTCATCACTAAGTATGGATCTGAGCATCTTTTCTGTGCCTTCAAATGTTCTAGATGTTTTAAAGATTTTATTTATTTATTATTTTTATTTTACATTTATGAGTGTATTGCCTGCATGTGTGTAAGTGCCCCCGTGTTGTGCAAAGTCTGTAAAGGCCAGATAAAGGTGATGGATCCCTTGGAACTGGAGTTAAGTATGGCTGTTAGATACTATATGGGTGCTAAAAACCAAACCCAGGTCCTCTGCAAGGGCAGCCAGTGCTCTTAGCTGCCGAGCCATCTCTCCAGCCCCATTCTAGATGCTTTATATTCATCAGTGAACAATTCAGGAGGAAGATACTGTGTCATGTTTGTGACATTCCACAATCAATCACCAACTAAGAAGGCAACGTTGAACTCTTTAGAACATTAAATTCACTTTATTTTTATATTTTGAGGCAGTCCTGGGCATTAAGCCTAGTAAATTATCTTTACTGCATGAGAAAAATTATGGTCATTGGAAAGATTTAAGTCTTCGCTGGTTGAAAAATGGATAGTGACATATTAACTGTAAACCTTTTACTGGTGCTTGATAGT
>NW_008350535.1:1387919-1415261 GCF_000622305.1 Nannospalax galili
GATGGACTGGAAAGATGACTCAGTGTTTAAGATCACTGCTCTTGCAGAAGACCCAGGTTTGATTCCCAGCACCCACATGGGGGCTAACAACTGTCCTGTCTATAACTCCAGTTCCAGGGGATCAAACGCCCTCTTTTCATCTCAGTGGGCATCACACGACACAGGGGCACTTACACATATGCAGGTAATACACTCATACACATAAGATAAAATAAATGAAACAATATTTTTTAAAGCTCATGAAGTGATAATGGATAATATTGGTATATGTTGCGGGTTCTCCTCAGGCCAGCTGTGAAAACCCTAACCTGGATCGGGTCCCCTGCCGATTAGGGGGTAAGAGGTGCGAAGTCACAACACACAGACCCTGGGAGTCAGGTAGAAGCAAGCACTAGGCCAGACTCCTTTAATGCGGGAGGAGGCACACCTTATATCTCCCTTTTCTCCGCCCCCAAATCCCTTTAGTCAGCGTATCATTTTCTGATTGGTCTGCGCAGTCTGTCAGCAGTCACTGGTCTCTTGAGCAGGGTACGGAGGCGTGGGCTCCTTTTGGTGGGCTATTTACTGACCAAGAAGTGAAGTGAATTCTCACTGAATCCCAGGGCTCTGGGTCCACGCCATCTTTGGAGGCCTCCTGCTACAGGTATATTCATATAATGGAATGCTTCTTACCAATAAAAGATAGGAGTTATTGATATCTGCATCAAAATTGATAAAACTCAGAAATACTGTGCTCATGAAAGAACAAGAATATATGCTTTATGATTTCACTAGTGTCTTAGTCTGGAGAAGGTAAAGCCATGGCAGTAGAGTTCCAATAAGTGGTCATCTATATCCACTAATTGAAGAGTGGGAAGAGGGAATTTTCTTTTTAGAGACCCTATGTCTTAGTTAGCTTTAGCTGTCAACTTGACGCAATACAAAGTCATCTGATGGAGTCTCAACTGGGAGATTGCCCAGATCAAATTGGCCTATGGTCATGTCTGTGTGAGAGTGTCTTGACTAAGATTGATATGGGATGGCCTAGCCCACTATGAGTGGTACCATCCTCACATGTGTGGGTCTGGGTTGCATAAGAAAGCTAGCTGAGCAAGCCAGGGAGCAAATCTGTATGCAGTGTTTCTCCAGGGTCTCGGCTCCAGTTCCTGCCTCCAAATTCTTGCCACGAGTCCCTGCTTTGATGTCCTCCAGCAATGGACTGTTACCTGGAAGTATGAGCTGGAATAAACCATTTCCTTCCCAAGTTACCATTGGTCAAAATATTTTATCACAGTGCCCCAAGGCAAACTAAAACACACTAGGAAACTTTTTGTCAAATAAAGAAAATAGTTTGAATTACTGGACAGTGTTTACACAACTGTGTACATTTGTCAAATCCATTATATTGGACATTTGAAACTGTTTAATTTTATGAATTACCTCATCAAAGCCTGGCATGGTGATGCAGGTCTTTAATCCCAGGACTCAGTACTCAGAGGCAGGTAAATCTTGTGAGATTGTGGCCAGCCTGATCTACATAGTGAGTTCCAGGCCAGCTGGGGCTACAAGTAGACCCTGTCCCAAAAAAGACAAAAAAAGTTGAATAAAAACAACATAAATTATTATAAAAGGAAATATTAAATACAAGTATAATCAATTACTTGGGTATGTTTCATCCTTGCATTGACTTCTTTATTCTACACAAATTCTTCAGAAAATGAAAATACAGGCTTTCTAAAACAAATAAATAGATAATCCCCAAGTAAAATTGATAGTCTTATCTGCTGATCTCAAGTTCTTGAATTTGGGTTGCTATTTTTGAGGAATGAATTGATCATTTTCCATATACTTTTCCTTTAATGAACAAATGATATCTTAAAGTGGAAGCTCTAATATGTGAATGATTGTAAGCATTGGAAGATAGAGGGGAAAAGCTGTAAAACTCTATCTTCCAGACATGACACAGCAGCCTAGGTTGCCTGCACGATAATCAATCATGGAGTGGGGAGGGGCTCACAGGGCCCTCCCCTTCCCTGCTGAACTATTAGCTACTGACAGGTTTAGGGAAGGGCAGACTTGTCTTCAGATGTGTACCCACAATGTTCTAATGGACAGCTCTGAATCCGTGATCACACAGACAGCCCTGGTTAAACGCAGTGGGTCACAAAACAAAATAAAACAAAAGATGTAAAATATAGGAAACAGGATTGTAGTGAGGAGTTGGAGTAGTATGGGTGCAAGGGATAAGAAAGGGCTTCAGTAATCACAGTGCACTATATACATGCATGAAACTGTCAAAAAACAAGTTTAATAAAATTAAACATATAAATAAAATGTACAATTCATATAAAATATCTTTGGATGTCAGCATGTTACACACATGAACTCACAGCAACTATGACTGTATACACAAGATCTGAAATGATATTCCAAAATCCTACCAGGGATGGGGAGGTGCTTATGAAGTGCAACCCCTAGCCGAGGGGCCACTGGTGGGGACAAGGTTCAGGATTTTTTAAGGAATGTGGACTCTGAGAAGTTACCTATGCCACTGTTGATGGACCTATACCCCTGTACATACATACAGGCAGCACTAAGTGGAGTCTGTAACCTTTAAAAAAGAAAAGAGGGGCTGGAGAGATGGCTCAGTGGTTAAGAGCACTGGCTGCTCTTGCAGAGGACCTGGGTTTGATTCCCAGCACCCACATGGTGGCTAACAACCATCTATAACTCTAGTTCCAGGGCAATCTAACACCTTCTTCTGACCTCCAAGGACATTGCATGACCTGGGTGCATTTCCATACATGCAGGCAATACACTCATACACATAAAACAAAAATAATAAATGAATTTTTTTTTAGAAAAGAGCACATGAACTTGGGAGGGGAAAGTAGTAGTAGGACTTACGGGAAGAATTGGAGTGGAGATGATTTGGGGTGGACTTGATTAAATTGTGTTATATGTGTTATAAAATAAAAAAACTTTAAAGTTCTGAAGCATAGCTCATCACATTTACAAAGGCCACTAGAAACTTCAAAATCTTCTAACAGGCAGCTGAGATAAAAATAGATATGGAGCTTCATGTTGTGTTTTAAATTTATGCATTCAGTCATTCATCACTTTTTAAAAAGAGTGAATGAAATGGTCCATCATTAGCAAAGGAAAATATCTTTTGGTGGACTTTATATTCTTCCTAAATTCCAACTGCTCAGCTACCATTTGAAAGGTCCATTCATCTTCAGAAAAGCCTCAACCTTATCATCATAGAAATTAGCATGTGAGTTAGACATGATTCATTGACCAAAGTTTCTAGGAAGGCGGTGTCTTGACCCAGAGTCAGACAATCATAAAATTCATTCTGGCTTGTATCATACAGATTGAAAGTTTTTGTCTTTTCTCTTTAAGTAGGAATTACAAATGATTTCCTTTACAAAGGGGTTGAGTTAAAAAGCAGAAGAGGTGAGAGTAAAAGGTTAGTAAAGAGAAAGGACAAAGTACTGTGTCTTAAAGATAGAATAATGCCAAAAATCTTCTATGTTGTCAAATTGCACATTTTATCTGTGTGTTCAGGAGAACATATGCTTTTAGTGATGCACATATTTTTAAGTATTCTAAACCCAATGTCAAGACCGTGCTACCAGACACAGCTGCATGTTGTCTTTTTGTAATTTTAACTACTGCTAAACTAATTCGAGTATCTTTAGTGTATAAGACATGAAACCCTTACCTCTCCTAGTAGAGGGAGAGAGTGATGAAAACTGTTATGTGTGACAAATCCTTATCTCTAGGAAGGAATGAGAGTAGTCAAATGCAGACAGTCCTCCATCTACAATGCTCTGACTTCAGATTCTCCAACTTCGAACTGGTACAAAAATGATATGCATTCAGTATTAAATGTCCTTTTAGTTTTGAATTCTGATTTTTACCTGGGTCAGCATCAGCAATATAATAATTTCTCATGATTCTGGCCAGCAGGAGCAGCCACAATTCCCACTCAGACAGGCAATGTTTACAGTGGAAAACTGATATTCTACAGGGTACTGTGTTGGTAGCTTTTTTGGAACACTGAGTTTTATATTTTTGCATATTGTTTCTATAAAACACCCTTCTGTATGTGTGAGTCCAACAAAAATTAACTCACAAAAATAAGCTTTATGTTAGGTGACCTTGTCCAACCATCAGTGATGTAAGTGTCCTGGGAATGTTTAAGGTAGGCTATAATAAGCTATGCTAGCATCAGGTTAAATGAATTATCTTTTCCTCTTAGAGGTTTGTTAGACATAACCCAATAGTAACTAAAGATGAAATCCATACATCACAAACAGCCTGAAATATTATACTTGAGTAAAAGTAAAAGCTAAACACTGAGAGAAGCTTTGTACTTTTTCTTAAATCCATATTTTAAATATTTTTCTTATTTTACCATATGCTACTTTAGAAAATGTCAGTTACCAAAAGAACAAAATGTAGATGTTATGCCTAATTTCTTGAAGGCTTTTTAACACTCCCAGATTGGATTGCAAGTGTGCTTGTTCCAGAGTGTAAAAGAACAAAGATGAGAATCACATAAATGTGTTCAGTGAGGCAGAGCTGGTAAGTGCACAAAGCAGATCACCTGTTTACCATTTGTGAAATGAAAATACAAGGTGTAGATGGAGTAGGTGGTGGTCTAGCTTTCTACCTGTGGATTTAGGCTGGAGGGAGCTACTGAGGTAGGACAGTGTGAGAACTGTGTAAGGAGGATACAGGGTACATGTCCTGTCTGGAAAATTCATAGTCTTTGGACTGTGGTATTTGAAATACTTGATATCTCTATTATGACCTTGATTTCCATGAGAAACCAGGCTAATAAATAAAACCGTGAATTAAGTTTTAGCAAACATTTCATTAATTTTGTATGTTGACATATTTTTCTTTTCTTGAATAATACACAGATGGGTAGCACTGTAATTGTTGGCTGAAAAATCTTGATTTCTTTCTCAAGAGACAAAAATCTCACTGTAAGATAGTTCCCTTTTTAAAGTGATGATTTTTAAGCCTTCTAAATATTTATGTGAGCCATTTTCTTAGTAAAGGTAGAAAGGCTAAGCTTGATCATTGTTATCTGCTTATAAGGTTCATATACACACTGAATATTTCACACCTTGAAATGAAATTCTTCATTAAAATGCAGAGGTAAAAATTGGAGTGGCTTCTGATCATATTTCATAACATATACATATGAAATTCTCAAAGAACAAATTTTTAGACTTTTTAAAATTATGTACTGGAAAAAAAGCTGAATGAGAGACATAAATAGAAAGAAACAAAGAGGCCAAAGGGCAGAGACAGGCAAAGATCAGGTACTCAAAAGCAGCAGATCTGGATCTGAACACAGAACTTTATTAATTAATGTATCTTGAGTGTGTTGTTTAATTTTTATGAACTCTAATTTACTAATTTTGAAACTTACATAAAGATATCAAACACTGTAAATGACTGTAATCATTTAAATACAATGTGAAAAGTGTCAGAGAAGGAGAATTTAAACAAGTGGATAATTAATTAACCATTTTTCTCTCCCTTTCCCCATATGATTTCAATTTCATGACCTCTCAGAGTCTCTGTGCAATAAATATAACCCAAGATTTCATCCTTGCCTGGAAACTGCTTGGACTCTTGCCAGTTCAGTTCCTCTCCAGCAATTCTCCCTGGGTCACTCGAGCTTCTGCTTTGATCACCCGTAGATGCTTACAGCGTATAGAGCATGTACAAAATCTGTCCTCTTCAATCTCTTCACTGTATATTTCTCATCTCTTTTGTTCCCCTCTTTTCCTCTACTGAATTCCTATGAATTTACTTCTTGGTTTCTCCTTAAAAATATTCTACTTCATCCAAAAATTTCAAATTATCATTCAAGAAATTAAGTCCTTTACTGTGTACCTGAACAATTACGTCTCCTCTATAGTCCTCCTCACATTGAAGACTGACAAAAATTTCTCCTCTTTAAATTTTCAGGATTGGATCTGAGGCAATGGCAAGCTGTAAAGGACAAGCTCCCTTGCTGAATAAAATGTTAATAATTTACATCCTCATTCAACAGAAAAGAAAGACTACTAAATGACAGACTGTGTTCTAAACAAAGGAAATCACTGCACATAATAAAGTCCTATTCTCATGCATGGAGAAAGGGCACAAAAATAAATATATCCATAAACAATCAAGGAAGGGAATAATGATTAAAGGCCTGTCTGATAAAGTGAATGCAAGTAAAAATGAGATTTTTTTTTTCATGTATGTTTCCAGGTAAAGAAGCAAGCCATGATGTTATCTATGAATTTGGAAAGAGAGAGCAGTAATGAAAAAGTTTAAAAAACAGAGTCTTGTGGAGAGTGGTTAGACCTGAGTGTGAGAGAAATTCATCTAGATGTCATTTGAAGGGATTTCACATAATGCTAACGTGAAAAGACTACGGTTTAAGAATATAATCAGAGGTGGTCTTCTTCCCTTAAATGGAATATATAATGTTATGCTGAATGATGCCTCTCAAGCCTTATAAAACAGATACAGTCACAAACTGTTCCAATTTATATTAACTACAATTTTTTGAGTTCTGTACAAGAAGGTTTAAGAATGCATATACAAAACATAATTAACTGTCTGTCTTTGGAATCCATCCAGTTTCCTCGGTTCTGAAAAAGCTATTGGTCAATGCAAATGAAATAACATTTACTGTTTCTATTAATCGTTCTTCACATTAGGCATGTTGGTAAGCCTTCATTTCCCCAATGTTGTAAGACAGTTATTGTTGCTTCTATTTCTAAGAGGAAATATGAGACTCAAAAAATATGGGGTCATTTTAGCAGAATTCAGTACAAAATTGGGAATTTCTACCTAAAGCCTGCTTTAATGTTTTCCCTAAAGAAAATTCTGGAAATAGACTCTTATAGCCTCCTGGGACCCTGCTCATATGAAAAACTACAGCAATGATTTCGGCATGCATAAGACCCATGCAAACTCAAGCAGAAAAAAAAAACGAGCACAGAACTGTGGAAATGGGCAGCAGGCCCCAATCTTAGCCAAAGAACTATTGGGCGAGGAAGAGCTGATCTTCTTAAGGGAATGACTCTAGATAGGCCGACTAGACTCCAGTGAATTAACTTGCACTGAGGAATGTCAGGGTGCACAAAACTCTTACCCCTAACTCCTCCCAGATATACCCCTCACCTTTCACCTTCTCCCAACTTCCTGTCCTCTTTTTGTGTTTTTATTACTCACCAAGTCTAATTTGCATAATCCCTATACTCATGAGTGTGGATCCATGCACTGAAGTATAGTTGACCTATGAGGGGCCACAATCTTAAAGAAAACTGGCTCTCTCCCAAAAACCATCAACTGCCAAGAGTTCTTCAGATGGGTGTGGGGAGTCAGGAACCTCTCCTCAATCCATGCTAGAATGTGGACTGGCTTGATCTTTAGCAGGTCTTTTACAGGCAGACACTACTGTTGTGAGTTTACAAGTGCAACAGAGTCATGACCAGAGGACTGTCTCACTCTAGTCCTCTATGACCTCTGTCTCTTATCATCTTTCTTTCCCCTCTTCCAAGATGGTCCCCGATCTTTGGGGAAAGTAGGTGTGATATAGACATCCCATCTGCGACTAAGCACTCCAAAGCTGCTTATTCTCTGAACTTTGACCAGTTGTGAGTTTCCGCATTAACCACAGTTCACTGTGCTAAGAAACTTCTATGATGAGGTCTGTCACCTAAACTAATCTAGATGGTAGTTTGATACTATGTACATATAGAGAACAATCATCATGGGTTCATCCCTGGGGCCTATGAGCTCCCCAGTCATGAGTTCCTGGCCAGATATACAGTAGCAAGCATGCATTTCCTCCCATTAAATATGCCTGAAATATAATCAGAAAGCCAAAGCTATTGGTTACCCCCATAACACTGGTGACACTATTCTACCCCTCAACATATCTTGTCATACCAGTCATTAATGTAGCTCACTGGATTCACAGGTAAGTAGGTAAGTAAGACTGCTCGATGATTTTTCCCCTAGTGGTCTGCACAGTACCTTCTAATATTGTGAAAGCTATCCAACTGGTAGGAAGCTTCTTGGTTAGTACCAACTTGATTTCTCCATGTCCTATGAATAATGTATGTGGTATCTTCAGCAATAGGGTCTTACTGTTAAGTGCTGGTGGGCAAGCAAGAGCCATGGCAATAGCCTGTATTTTTCAGGGAGGTCTTTGGAACAAGCTGAAAAACAACTTGATTTTTTTTTAAATGAAAATTCCAAACTTAAAGAAAAAGAATTTCTAGGGTTGAAGAGATGGCTCAGCAGTTATAAGTTTGTACTTCTCTTGAAGAAGAACCAAGTTCAGGTCCCAACATCCATCTCAGGAATTCATAACATTCTATAACTCCAGCTGCAAGAATCAAACACTGTATTTTGGCCTCCATGGACACCACACTCACATGCACATACCTGCACACAGACACACAGTTACATAATTGAAAAATAAATAAAATATTCTTTTAGTAAAAATGAATGTTATTAAATGTAAAGCCTGTCTGATATAATGCCATTTCTTTTCACTAACACTCAAAGATATGGCCTAAATTGCGTTAAAGAATGCATTTGTATAACAGCAATCTACTTACCAGCTCCAAACTCAAATTCAATTTGAAACACCATAGTGTCAGTACAGGTTCTGAGATCAGGGAGTGTGTCATCCACAAGACTGAAAGCTTTGCGCCATGGCCCTGTGTGCACCAGGATGGGAAGTGTGAAGGACAAAGCAGGCTCTCCCAAGGCCAGTACTGTACCCATGAGACTTGTGATAGATGAGGTGTCAGCAGTTGTTTTTGTCAGTCTCATACTTCAAAAAAGTCTCCTATCAGTAATAAAGTATGAAAGAAGATAAACTAATTGTCGAGTGTTTTATATTGTTTGAATGTCATTATCAAGATCACTCAAGAAAGCCTTCACTGTTAGGAAAGTATCCATGGCCTTTGCCTCACAGCCCTGTAGAAGATGATAAATGTCTTTCTGTGGCTTATAAAAATCCCAGAAAGATAAATTCATTGATATCATCATCCTGTATAAGTCTGATCCTCAAATAGTATGTGATACATTTCATGCTCATTTTAGGGTAAAAAAGAAATAATTCGGGACACTTTTACAGTTAGTGCACTCATTACTTAGAACACTATTCTATTACTATTTACTTGAATTTGATTATAAACAGACTTCCTTGGAAGATGATTAGTTCCTGACAAGACAAGGAAACAATGGCAGGTTTTCCACCTTCTTGAGTTTCTCTCACCCCTGCAGGACTCTCGACACTGGCCACCAACAGTGCTTTCATTACTTTTCTGTTAATCTCTGTCCCCCATTGTCCACATCAGCTGTTTCAAAACTGTTCCACTTGCTTAAACATTTGGGACTAAAGTCTTCCCATTCATTTTCAGCATATTAAACACATACTTGGCAAAGAAAATAAGGATCTTCAGAAGTTCTCTAGAGCCAGATATATCAATTCCCCAGCACAATTCCCAATCTTCTTCTTTTCTTTTATGGTACAGGGATTTCCCTTCCCTGATTCAGAGACTCTGCATTATATTCAAAATCCTAAGATGTCCTCCAAGACTTCCTGCCCCTGTACAATGTCATGTCTACGAAAAGGATGGGTTTTGCTTGCATGATGAAGTTACAATAAGTGAAAGTTAACCATAGAAAAGTAGACTTATCTTCAGGAGCCTTGTAAAATGAAGAACTTTATTTTCGCTTCTGGCTACAAGGCCAACATTTCAAAGATGAACAGGCTTTGTTGAAATGATGTTGCTATAGAAGAGGGTCACATGGAAAAGTGTATCAGAGGTCTCTAGAACAAGGACCCTTAGGCCTAAGACTGTAGGGAACTTCTGGTTGCCTCATTAGTGGGGTTGTCCCTAGAAACTGCAGATGAGCCAGCTGGGAATCTCTGGTCACACTGCATTGGTCACACGGTGTTAATCATGCTCATGCAACAGTGATATGATAATGGGTGTCTTCTAAATGTGAAAATTGTTAGACAGAAGCAGATGATGTATATGCTTTAAGACGGTTCCTTAAAGAAAAGAGAGAAGAGACCATTCTATCTCTTAGAAATCTTATAAAACTGCTTCCCATCTTTAACCTCTCGTCACTGCCCTCTTGATACTATTATTAACTTCATTATCACCATAACCAACACTTCTAACAAGAACTCCCTACTCTTGATAGCTTATGTATATAGTTTAGATTGATCATTTCATTTAAAACTATGTAATCACAAAGCCAAAGACCATGAAAAAAATGTGAATTGTGAGTCTCTAGATTTGGATTGGAGCCTGGAATGCTCAGAAAGCCCTAAGTGAAATATTTGGACCTGATATAAGGCTATATTATAGATATAATGCATAAGTTTTACTCACAGTTTGTGGTTTCATGGTTAACCCTCCTGCAGTGGTCTTCTGATGTACCACCCTGGGGTTAGATGCTAGTCATCAAATGGTATTGGTGTTTCTCAGAATGGCATCTGAGAAGGAGGAAATGTAACCTAAGGAAAATTATCCATTTCCCCTCTTGAAGTTGGAATCCCTAGAGGTAATGCTGCAGAACTTGTATTTCTATTAAACTCCTTCTAGTCTCAATGCTTGTTTTCTCTCAAAATTCACATGGTGCAATATGATCGCCCAAGGTGATAGTATTTGCAATGAGACCTTTAAGGAGGAAGTTAAAACATAGGAGCAGAGTTCTTACGTATTGGATGAATATACTTGTGGGAGCCCAAATGAGTCCCTTTGTGGTTCTGCCATCTCAAGACACAGCAGGAAGACAGAGCTCTCTATGAGCCAAGAACCAGGCCATCAGCAGATCCCACTTCTGCCCTGAAGTTCCAGCATCCAGAATAGTAAAAAAGAAATTCCTATTTCTTATAATTCAGTGCAGTCATGTTAGTCAAACTCCTCTGATGAAACAGAAAGATTAAACTGCATAATTCTAAGAGGCAACTTATTACATTGTTTTATGATAGTCAGAAGTAGTTTAATGTCCATCTGTAGGCTGGCTGGAGAGTCAGAGAAATGAATACCTGCTCAGTCCAAGAACCTAGAAGCCTAAAAATGAAAAACAGGCCAATGATGCAGTCCTAATCTGAGGCCAAAGGTATGAAAGACCCTGGAAAGCTGCTCACAGAAGTGTATGATCAAAGGTTGGAGACCCTAGGGAAGCAAGAAAGACCACACCCCCTCATAATGGCCCAGCATATATGCAAATTCCTCTCTCCTACTTTCTTGTTCAACCAGGCTCCGACCTCTTGGACAGCAAGGCCTGTGCCCAGAGCAGAGCTTCTGTCCTTAGTTTTCTGACCCAAATGCCATTTTGTCTTGAAACACCTCAGGGACTCAATCAGAAGTGTCATTTGCCAGTTTGCCATTATAACATACTTTTCTTTAGCAAACTGAATGGACTAAGTTCTTTGGGTGAATTTTATATTCCTCGAAAGCTTGTTTCTGCCCCTCAGCACTGTTGTCATTTTAGAACAGAAAGCTCTGCTGTATGAGACTGTCCTGTACCTTGCAAAATGTTAAACATCTCTACGAACTAGGTGCCAATAGTACCCCCCTCTGTGGCTGAAACAACCAAAAATATCTCTGGCCATTGCCAAATCCCCCCTGGAAATAAGTCCTGGCTGATTGAGAACCACATTGTGAAAGTTCAAGAACATTGATTTAGGCTTTAATTGGGAAAGAAATCATGGAAAGTGCAAATGTTAGAACAGAATTCAACTTTTTTTTCTATAAAAATACAGTGAAATAATGTTATATATGCATAACAAAGATGAAAGTTATAGCATGATTAAATGTGCTTAATTAAAAATATCTAAGTAGAAACTGGGCATGTCATTGCATGCCTATAATCCTAGCATTCGGGAGGTGGGATCAGGAAGAGCAGAATTTCAAGGTCATCCTACACTGACAGGTTGAAGCCAGTCTGGGCTACTTCAGACCACGTCTCAAAAAAAAAAAAAATCCAAGTAGAATTAATCATTTTACTTTTAGGTACAATTTTCTATGATTTCTGTTATTTAAATTTTTCAGTATGTACCTGTCACCTGAATTCCTTCTGGGTCTCCTGCACAATCAGGCAGACCATATAATATATTTTATGTGCATTTATTAAGTTACAAAGGAATGAGTACCCAGTGCCTAGCCCAGTGCTTCCAGCAGTGCAGCTCAGAGCCTGCCATGTCAGACCATGCCATGATTACCACAGTCCCTGCTAGCATTCACTCACACCTCAGGGGCCAGTGATCTCACCCCAGGTCCACAAGAATCAGTCCATTCTGTCTTTGAGCTGCTGTGGCTGGCTGTGCATTCCCCACACCACTCATGCTACCCGTGGCTCCTGGCTTCTATCCCAAGCAGCCCCTTCATAGTCCATGCTCCATGTCATGCCCCGTCCATTGGAGGAACTGGCCAATTAGGAGACACTCCACCCCTTTCCTCCGCTCTTACAATCTTTCCATCCATCTTCTGCTAAGGTCCCTGAGCCTTGGAGGGGGTGATAGATGTAGGGAAATCTCTCTTGTATCATGGCAAGATAGTGGCTTCTTGGGCCTCCCCATTAGCCATCTTTAGGCCATGGCCACTGATCTATCTCAGTGGTGTTTCTTCTACTAGAAAGACAAATGAAAGGAAGTAGACACATTTAAACAAACATGAATGTAAATACAGATGCCTAGAAGATATCACAGTAGGTGTACTATACTCATTAAACAGTATACTCCACCAGGGCCTGTAGCCTGTCTTGACCCAAGGCATTGGCCTGGACTACAGCACCAGATGTGTGTTTCACCCCTAGGAGCGGGCCTTATCCAATTGAAATTTGTCAGTTGTACATGTGTTGGTTGAGCCATTATTGCACTTGCAGGTATTGCTTGGCATGTCCATAGTGTGCAGCACATGGGGTCCATCACTGAGTAGAATGATAGGGGATCCTTTCTTCCCCAACCATCCGCATCAATATGAACATCACCCATCCAGTGGCATGGAGTTTTTTGGCTTGGTCTCAGTTCCATCTCTTCTTCTTCTCCTGTGTTCACAACATGCAGTGTCCTCAACAACATGGCCTTACCGGCCTTTCTAGTGTACAACCAACATTAGTGGCAATAGCCTTGGTGAATTGGAGGACCTCAAGGATCTCTTGCTGACCAACAGCTGATAGGGGGGCAACCCACCCCTCGTACTGTAGATTTTCTTAACAGTTGTATAGTTTGGGAGCCTCTGTCTTTATCTTACCCAACCATAAAACTCTCAAGAATCTTACAGCTGTAGCTGGCCTTTGCTTCTTTGGGTATCTTTCGAGTGTAAAACACTCGAAGGAAGGTTAACATATATTAAATCACTCACAGACAAGATCTCACAAAGCATGGTTAGGTTCTGTCCATTTGTATTAACTGTTTTCTCCATAGATCCTTGTTAGGTACCATAGCATGGGTACAAGGCATTAATTTAGTCAATACACTTACAGGTGTTGGCTCTAGTTGCCTGACCCCACGCTGGGCTAAGGAGGCAGGGGGCTTCTCCTGTCCCCACTGCACGTGGTTCCCTGAGTCAAACCAGCTCTGGGTCTGCCTCCTGACTGTAGCCACATCTGTCATCTTCCCATTGACCACACCAGGTTGCTGAGGGAGAACTTGGTGGGAAAACCTGCTTCCACTCCTAGTATAGCCTTTATCAGAAGAGAAAAGCATCTTATTTAATCCTTGGGGATTCTTAACCACCCCTTGTACAGTTATTTTCCTTCAAATATCCTTTGTAAAGTGTTCTTCTGGTTTTAAAACCTTCCAGAAATGCCTTAGTACTGAATTTGGTTTTCTATCAATTTTTTCTCTGGGGATTTGGGCTTGACATAAGTCTTGCCACATTTGTCTTCAAGTAACCCAAGTGGACCTGTTCTTTGGTCTGGTCTTTTTTATGTCTCTTATAAGGTGTTCTGTTATTTTACAGACATGTTTTACATGGTCAGAATCACTTAGATTTGCCAAAGCCTCTCTCAATTTACAAAGATCCTGTCCCATCAAAGGGCTTAGTAAAGCCATTAAAGCTCCATACCATTCTTGATGTTCCAGTTGAATTACTTTCATATCTCTGGTGAACACAGTCTTATCTGGCCCAGTGAACTGGACACCATATATTGCTTTTCTCATACCTAGTTCTCTCAGGATGCCTGCCCCTCCTTTATAGTCCTCCAGCCCCTGCTAATCATGTTAGTCTCCCTTGGTGACAACCATGTATCTTTAATGCCTTCAACCAGCCACCCCATTAAGGACTGCTCCCCTCTGCATTAAGGACTGCTCCCCTAGGTTGAACAACCTATATCACAAGGATAGATGGGTGGTTAACTCAGCTGTGAAGCTTCTGAAGGACTGTGACTGATGTCATTTGCTCCCATGTCCCATACTCTCACAAGCCAAGTGGCCAGGGCTCTCTGCTTGCTTGCTTATACGTTTTTCCTAGTTTTAACAGTTCTAGCATGGAATATTTCCTAGCTACAGCACACTTAGCACTTTTTTCCTTTTTACTATGATCTGTCTTTTCCTCTGAGTCCTTGGACCTTACACAAGTCGAAGTCTCCCGCCTTTTTTCTCTCTCCTGCTCTGCAACTGGGTCTGCTAGTTCAGCCTTTGCAGCTTTCCCTGCCTGGGACACTTCTTTTATCATGCAAAGTGGCAGCTCTTTCTCTCTCTTGGCACTCCCTTTGGGTCCAGAGCATAAATCCAAAGACTTTCTAGCCTATGGGTAACCTTTAACAAATCTTCACATACCCACAACATATCCCACATTTACAGCATAGCTGTGGCCCACGCTTCTGTATGGTTGGCCTCTTTTTAGTTATAGATTTTATGATCCATTGTATAAACCATATGACTATCCTTAACCCCATTAAGCATATGGGTTTTGATTGGCTTCTCTCCTGGATTTGGGAATCAGAGCCCAGCTGACCTGCCACAGGGGCAGCGGGAACAGCACTGCTTTCTGAGGCCACATCCCCAAGGCTGTAGTTTCTTCATCTGGCCAGATGATGCTAGTTTTGTCACCCAAATTCCCTCTGGGTCTCCAGTGCTATCAGGCAAACCTTATATTTTATGTGCATTTATTAACTTACAAAGGAATAAGTACCCAGAGCCTAGCCCCGAGCCTCCAGCAGCGCAGCTCAGAGCCCACCATATCAGACCACACCACAACTACCATAGTCCCGCTAGCATTCACTCACACCTCAGGTGCCAGCGATCTTGCCCGACGTCCACGAGAGTCAGTCCATTCTGTCTTTGAGCTCCTGCAGCTGGCTGCGCATTCCCCACACCACTCTTGTGGCGCCCAGCTTCCATCCCAAGATGGTTCCCAGCAGCCCCTTCCTCCATGCTCCACGTCAGGCCCCATCCATTGGAGGAACTGACCAATTGGGAGACAGCATCATTTAATTTTTTAATGAATAGTCCTACCTTTCTAAGACTGGGTTTTCCTATTTTCAAAATACCATCTGAAAGAAGCAATGAAAAAAAGATTTGTTTTTATTTTCTTTTACTATGTCTTCTGAAGTTTAGATTGTCCTTTCTTTCTAATTCTCCATTTTCCATCAAATTTATTTTTGTTTTGTTTTGTTTTGGGGACTATTTCTGCTGAATTTCATATCACCCTTCTCTGCAGATAAAAGATAACAGTATCTGGTTCTGTTCCTTCCTCAGTCTGCGCAAATGCTTATCATTATTATGTATGTATATATGTGTGTTTTCAGCAAGGCAAAATATATTCTGACAAATGTACAAATCTTAATTCTCCTTTTGATCTTGTGTTTTGTGCTGAGGTGTATTTTTAAGGCAGTCTGTCTGAGCAGTAGCTTTGTGTCTGTACATAGCTTCTGTGTTCTCACCACCCACATTTTTTTCCATTTGAGCATTTGAAGCTTCAATTTAAGCTTAAAAATATTTAGAGAGTGTTTACAATTTGTGTATTAACTCTAGCAATTATTTCATAACACTTGGCAACATAGTCTTTGCTACACATCATTCTAGGTGAACATGGGGAAATTACACATTTAAAGCTAAATCTGCCACAGTGGCTGCAAATTCTCAAATCCAAAGGCTGCTCTGGAAGTAGTGGCTGCAGAACAGTTCTGATAACACCAGCCAGAATCTGCCTCCTTCATTTTCATGGCAGTTATCACCACTTAGCATCACAGGGTGGGGCAAAACTTAATGGTTGGAGTGGGACACAAGGGAGTTTTAATCTAGATGTGTCACTACTGGGACAAAGAAATTCTGTGAACCTTACTTTCTCCACTTTTAAAATTTTGTTTATTTTATGTGTATGAGTGTTATGCCCACATGTATGTAAGTGCACCCACGTTATACAGTGCTCTCAGAGGCCAGAAAAGGGTGTTCTACACCCTAGAACTGGAGTTAGAGAGGATTGTTAGCCTCTATGCAGGTGCTGGAATTTGAACCCAGGTCTTCTGCAAGAGCAGCCAGTTCTCTTAAGCACTGACCCATGTCTCCAGCCTCAGTTTCTCCATTTTTACAAAAGAATGAGCCAGTTCCTCCATTTTCACAAAAGAATAGGCCAACTTCATGGATTTCATGTGATGATCAGATGAGATGATAAATGTTCAGTGCTTGACAAAGGGCTAGGCTGGTGCAAAATAATCTACAGTATCTACTATGTCATTAAAACCATACATTCCTTAACATCAAGACTAATATGTTGTTGGGACATTTTGTGATTGTTAGAGCCTCACAGAGTGGGCATACACAAAAACCAGGAATTATAGATCACCCACTTCACATGGCCTCAACATGCAACGAGACTTAGTAACCATAACTTGTGTATCATTGCTGCCAGCAACACACAGCTATTGCTTCAATGAAAACTTCTTTTTAAGTAAAAGGAACATGCTTTAAAAGTGGTAAAAGTAGGGAGAACATATGAAACACATAAATGAGTAAAGTCTACCATCATTATCCAATTAGATACGCAGCTACATGCTGCACTGTGATGCAACTGAAAGCAAGTAGGTTTTTGGCACCATTGTCACTAGAAACATGAGCTGTTCATTGCACTATTACATCACTGATGGCTATGACATCATTAGGCAATAGGAATTCTTATTTCCATTCAAATTTTATGTGATCCACCATTGGTCAAACTGTCATTGTGCAGCTAGTTACCATTGTATTTCCCTTAATCTAAGGGATGGCAAATTTATTCTCAGGCTATTTGTTTTTCTTAATCTTTGGTATGCCCATTAACATGGCTAAATAAGAAGAAGCCTTTTGTTTGATTTTTGCTGATTCATATTAATATACATAACTTTGTATATAATCATAAGTCACTTTTTAAAATATTTTGTTCTGCTTTTTAAAAAAACATGCAGCAAAGGTTGCACTGTAGATATGTCACTTAGGACTGGACACCTCCTAGCAGCTTATCCTATGTGTTGGTTTGACTAGTTGTGGAACTTTCTAATAGTCTCCATCTATTACAAAAAGAAGCCTCTTTGGTGAGTGATGAGAGGCGTGTGTGTCTGTAAATATAAGGATACAAATTTAGAATATAATAAATTATTTCAGTCTATGGATGTGACAAAAGAGCAGGTCCTTGTTTAAGTTCTGTTGCCTCTCCCATCATGTGTATCCAGCTATGTTTACAATACCACACATGAATTCCCTCCCATTGAGTAGACCTTAAATCTAATTACACAGCTGTTGATTACCCCAATATATGAATTAATCTACTTCATCAATAGAGATAATTTGTTAGGCCAGTCATTGTTGTGGTTATTAGACTTTAAAGCTGAGTGGGATCATGGCTTGGTTTTCTCTATTGGCAGCTTGCATAGTATCATCTGATACTATGAGAGCTAGTCTTCAGGAAGGATGCTTCCAGCTCACTTCTAGCTCAATTGCTCCCAGTCCTGTATCTGAAGTATGTCATGTATTCAGCAACAGGATCTTACTTTCAGGTTCTGGGAGGCAATCTAGGACTGTGGCAATATCCTGTGTTATATTAGGAGTCTCTTGGACTACCCTGACCAAAAAGAGGTTTCCTTTGCCTAACACAGTGATTGTTGTTATATAGTCTTCACACGCACTATACACATACACTCACGTTTATATTATATATTTATTTTTAGTAGGTTTATTCAATATTATATTTCCCTTTGTTTTTTCATACCACCAAGTGTTATTTATCTCTTTCCCCCTGAATATCACTCCCTCAATGCTCCCAATGAAAGGAAACCCCGTTTCCTCATTACCCCCTTTATAACAATGGTATCCTACGATACCCCTTTCTCAAGCTACTTCTTCCCCTTCCCCACTCCCCATGGTTCCTTTTCATTTTCCTAGAGAAAACACTCTACAATGGCCTTTGCTAACTGAGAAAAAAATAGGGCCCATGATAAAAGGACTTGGTCAAATACTGTGCAGTTTAACGTATATTTTCATACCAAATACTTACTGCATTCTTATAACAACTAAGAGATTCGGGTATTTAATGTGTAATGATTTAACATCAATCAAAGAGCTAACAGCTTCATGAAAAAATATAGGAAAAATAATTCTATTCCTGTAGGTAGAATGATTATTGACTTACAATTCCAAGTTTGCCACTTATCTGTCAGAGCTCAAACTAAAGAAATGAAACTCAATTTAGTTTTTTGGGGAGATAAATTTTCAGAAACACACTCTAAAGTGCAAAAGGTTACACTCAATAAAGTTCTAATAAGCACAGCCTTGTAGATGACTCATATGGAGTCTTTGAAATCTATTCAAGCTCTTTCAACTTAATCATTACCTACATTTCCTAAGAAAAAGCCAGAGCTTGCCAGAGCACTCTGTGAATAAATATTCCAAATCTTTTCTTCATTATTTTTCATTTAGGGCACTTCGACAACCTTCTCTGTTTGAGGGAACTTTTCTTGCCTCCTCCATAATTAGAATAAAACTGCCTGTACTTATCTTATTTCTAATTTAAATCATTGACAGTATTCTCAGAACACTGTACTAAAGCTGATTCAACACGTCTGGGGGAAGATAGCTGCACAAGCAACAGGACTAGAATGCAGATCCCTAGAATCCAGGTAAATACTGGGTGAGTGTGGTGGTCTACCTGTAATTCCAGCTTTGGAAGGCAGAAACAAAGAATCCTTGGAGCAAGTTGGTTAGCTAGATAAGCCATGTCTGCGAGCTCTGGGTTTGACTGACATGTTTTTCCTCAAAATGGTAGAGAGGGTGGTCCAGCAAGATTCCTGACATCAATCTCATCCTCCACACGTACCCATACACATGTGCAGATGCACCCACACACCTGTGAATAGACATATACACATGCATAACATACATAGACACATGAAGAAAAATTAAGTGTGTGTTTATCTCACTGAATATGTATTGAAAGTGTTTTCAACAAGATTAAATATAAGCACTTTATTTGACAATGTGTTCAATCTGAGAATACATAGCAGCTAAAAGAATCTAAGACTTTTCTAATATTAATGAAGTTAAGGAGTATTCTATCTATTGCCTATAAACATTTCATAAGAATTCCCAGTTTAAAATCCACTGGGAAGAGATAATAAGACATGTGGACATCACGTTCAGCAACAGGAAGACTGTGCTTTCTCTTTGGCCTGATGTAGAGAAAGAATCAGAACTCCTGGAGATCTGTTGGTAAGAGATATGAAAATCGTATTTTGCTTGTTGATGACATTTGATCTCTTAATAAGAGCAAATAAACTGTCCTTTTAAAATAATGAAGATGGCATTTTAAATGACAATGTTCGTTTTCAAGAGTGTCTGAGAATTGATGATGACCTAAGGGTCGGAGTTAGGATATCCAGCTGAGGCAGGGACCTCAAATTAAGAGCAAAATGCAAATTAATATAAATAATGAAATTAAGAAAAAAATAATAGTCAAAATAATTCATGGCAGATTGTAGAAGTTAGCCTATCAATTCATGAAAGTACAACTTAAACTTTAAAAGGATATCAAATCTAGGCTGGAGAGATGGCTCTGAATTAAGTGCACTTGCTATATAAAATCCCAGTCCCCATGAAACAAGTCCTTGGGTCCTCATACTGTGAAAGGAGCATTTTTTGAATTGAGCTGTCTCTCCAGCCCAAAGCTTTATGTTTGGTTTTGTTTGTTTTTTAAATCTTTAAGATGTAGTAAAATAAGATGCAATAAAGAACTAAAAACAAATGTTGTAATATTAACTTGAGGATAAAAGTAAAGTCCTCAATCTACAGATGAGGGTAGATATAATGTAAAGGAGGGTGGGAACCAGGCAGTATTAATTTTGTTGTTATTGATGGGTTGAAAAATGACAATGTTGGGGCTAAAGTCAAGATACTCACTGAGTGTCCTCTGTTGGTAGGTAACTAAGTAGAACAACAATTAACTTAATGAATTAATAGGTCAGAAAAAAAAGAAGCTTCCTCTGTTCAGATTGCCATTTCTTCCCAAAGGCAATGCATATAGCCTGAAGGGATTCATAAGGATTAAATGAAATAATGAAAAACTGTATGCCATAATGCCTGGCATACAGTAACTATTATTTTAGCAGTAGTAATAACGTATGTGAATCAATTTTATCCATATAACTTTTTTTAAAAGTGAAGGAAACTCTGTCTCTCTCTCTTTGTCTCCCTCTCTCTCCTCTGTGTGTGTGTGTGTGTGTGTGTGTGCACGCACGCACTTACACGCATGCTAAAATAACAATGCTTTATAAGATGATACAAAAGAGACTGGAATGATGGATCAGTGGTTAAGGTTACTGGCGGCTCCTGCAGAAGAGCCTGGTTCAGTTTCCAGCACCCACATGTCAGCTAAAAAGCAACCAAAACTACACTTCCAGAATATGCAACACCTCTTCTGGCCTCTGTAGGCATTGCACAACACAGGTACACTTGACATACATGCAGGGAAAGCACACATACACATAAAGTTAATCAAAAATAGTTCTAAAACAGATATAAATTTTTAAAAGACAAAGTCCACATGTTTCATTAAATCATAACTAGGTAACATTTTGTAGTATCAAGTAAGTTTTTTCAGTTGTTGACATTCTTTCTTTTAAGTTTAAGAGAAATTTTATTGATTCAAGAATTCCACACAATGAATTTTGATTATATTCAGACCTCCTCCTCCATTTCCACCCTTGCTATACCACCTACCACGCCCCACCCCAACTTTTTCTCTTCTATTTTCATATGAAGAACCCCATTCATCTTATGCAGAACATTTTAGCTGGATGTGGGAGAAATCAAATCTCATTAGAGTGTCAGTGATCTATAATTCTTACACTCAGGTGTGCCAAAGTTGCATCCAGTATTTTATCAAATCCCCCTTCCCCAAGCTTCTCCCAGCTTGATCCACCTCCCAGATCCCTACCCACCCAGCTTCATGTTTATTTTTTTATCCATTAAGTCCAATTTTGTGTCCAGTACTGTATGAGACCTGCCCTGGATTTCAGTGGAACTACCAAGGGCACATCCTAAAGAAAACTGACCCTTCCTGTCCCAGCAGCTATTAAAGACCAATAACTCTTCAGCCAGGGGTGGGATTTCATGCCACCTCTACCTTGCATGCTAGGAATTTGTCTGGATTGAGTTTGACCAGATCTTGTGCATGTTGTGACAATTGCTGTGACTTCATATGTGCGAATGCTCTGCTATCTAGAAATCACTTTTTCTTTATAGTCATCCAACAATCTGGCTCTTAGAATATTTCTAGCCCCTCTTCCACAAAGATCCTTGAGCCTTGTGGAGAGGAATGTGATATAAATATCCCATTTCAGACTGAATACTCTATAGTCACTTGTTCTCTGCATGTTGACCCGTTTGTGAGTCTTTGTGATAATTGCCTTCTACAGAAAGAAGAAGCTTCTCTGATGAGGGCTGAAAGATATACTTGTCTATTGGTAAGGTAATAAGTTAGTAGGAATCATTGTAATGCTATGTCCATATTAGTGACAGGTTCATCCCTAAGGCCCATGACATATTTAGTTGCAAGTTCTTGGCCCAGATAATGGTGTCAGATATGGGTTCCATTTCATGGAGCTGTCCTCAAATCCAATTAGAGGGTGGTTGGTTACTCCCATAATGTTCAGGTCATTATTTCACTAGTGGGCATACCTTGCTAAGTCAGTTGTTATTGTGGCTTGCAGTGTTCACAGCTGGATAAGACTGATGATTACTTTTCTCCCCCAGTACTATGCATAGCACCTTCAAGCACTATGAAAGCTATCCACTAGGGATGAAGCTTCCATGTCAGTACCCACTTGATTTCTCTGTTTTATGACTCAAGCATGAATTATCTTCAACAATGGGGTCTGTCAAGTTCTGGAGGGTAACCAAGAATATGGCAGTAATCTGTAATATTTGGGGTTCTTTGGGCTCTCACTGGCCAACAACCAGAAGAGAGATGGTAACTTGTTCCTGGTACTGGGGTTTTATTTGCTAGGATGTTTTTGAACAGAAAGATAAAAATCCACTAGACCTGAAAAATGGAGGATTTTTTTCTATGAGACAAACTTCTTTTATAAAATATATCATTTGTGTTTTCCTGCAAGTAAGCAGGTTCTTCCTGTATTTATGGAAGAGGCACTCACATCTGTAGCCAGGACAACAGGATCTGTATGTTGTCTGCAAATGCAATGTAACTGACAGCCTAGAGTGGAGCTAAGTTGAGAAGTTCCAGGTGGCTTCTTCAAGGGCATATGATATGAATGTAAATAAATCCATTCTTTCAGCATGTTGCCAGACCAAGGGAATTTGAACCCAATTCTTAGAATTAAAGTTGGTTATTAGAGATCACAAATGTACTCTGAGCTGTCAATACATCTGTTGTTTATTTCTTCTTAGTCTTCCAAGGTCAGGAAGAGCAGTTTGGAAAACTGCGTTGTCTTATCACTGCTAAAAAGAATCAAGCCTCTTTGAGCACAATTTTATTTTGCCTTTCTATTCTTGGATATTTCTGTTTTGTAGATATCGATACAGGAGAGCATTTCTCCATACCTCTTCTCAAGTATGTTTCTTGGTAAGAAAATGTCCACATTATGCCAATTATAACAAAAGACCTACAGACAATGCCCAACATGTCAAAGACACAGTGAGTTCCAGTATGTGAGCAATACTGGAAGCAACAGGAGTCCTCATCTTCCCCTTCTTCCTGTAAACCTGAGCTGATAATCACATTGTGCTTCTAAAATTAAAATGAATTACTTCCCCTGGAGGCTCATTTTAGAATATGGCTAGCAATAAGGTCTTCACATTGCCCCCAAAATAAGACTAGATATTTGAACCAAGATATTCCTTGGGAAAACATTTTTATTTTATTTTTGAACATGGGAGAAAATGAATAGCCCTTTCTTTTATTTACATAAGCATTATAAATTTTCTGGATCTTTGTTTTCTTCAAAGTTACTTTGATTTCCTCAGGAGACCACATCCTCTGTGCATTTTTACCATGGTTGCTCCAAGTAAGGAATGCTGAGATGATACACGAGTGTCACCGAACCTCTGATGGAAAAGTTTCATTTTAGGGAAATTTTATTGTTTTATAACTTTCAATGAAATTGCTGCAATTCAACCCTATTGTGATTGCATATTCATGTGAGAACTCATTGTTTAATCATATAAATTCACGACATAACATAAATTAAAATGAAAAAGCAATCTTAAACCTATCATTCAGTTCAGAACAGGGGAAAGGAAAGATTCCTTCCCTGAGATATATTGCTTTTCATCAATATCATTTGCTATTATCATTTTTAATCTATTGCAATTCTCTTTACATGGGACAGTGAAATAAGTCTTCAAGTTCACAGTCAACAGTTGTAATGAAAAGGAGAG
The DNA here is from genome assembly GCF_000622305.1 of Nannospalax galili. Classification (NCBI taxonomy): domain Eukaryota; kingdom Metazoa; phylum Chordata; class Mammalia; order Rodentia; family Spalacidae; genus Nannospalax; species Nannospalax galili. The sequence goes on from NW_008350535.1 coordinate 1,411,831, forward strand.
TAAAAATAATGATGATTATGATTAGCAGATAATTGAAAACATAATTCTAGCAAACAGTTGGCTGTTAAATGTCCTGAGTTCATATAAGTCACTTCCAGTATGCTATTGAACTCGGTTTAAGATATCATAGTGACACACTGTAGCAAGTGATATTGAAAAAATTAACACTCACTTTGACACACCTCTATGTCTAATGGAATTAACCTTATAATCCCACTTGGACTTTCTCCTGATTCATTTACACAGTCAATGTGAATATTACCCGGGAAATCTGAAGCTACGTCATATTCAGAGAAAGGTGCTTCTTGGGCATTTTCTAATTCCAGTGAGTGAATAATTTTTATACAGAGACAAATTTTCTCCAGGTAAAACTTGACAGAGAAATTTCGTCATGTCCATTATGCACATATACACCCCTGTTTCTTCAAAGAGTTGGAAAATATAGTCACCTTAGAGCAATTTCTTCTGGGCTAGATAATCTCAGTTTGTGTAAAAAATAATTATTTCTGATACCAAAAATAATGCAAGCATATGACAGATAGTCTTCATGCACATCATGCATTGTCTAAGTATTATTTTCTTATTAAATTACACTTTTATACATTAATCATAAAGCAAGACACTGGTATGTCATACTAGATTACTATTTTTCCTTCAATTTTCTCTATCATCTATCTTTCTATATATCTATCACCTATCTATCTAGCTGTCTGTCTTCTTCTAGTTACTAAAACCTGCTTTTTCTTCTCCTATACATCATTGTACCCAAAATTCTGGGACAATCCTAGACCTGCTAAGCCTTCAATAACTCTTTTAATGAATGTGCTTCTCAGTGAGTTGATTTAATCACAGGCAAAAAATAAAAACAAATAAATGAACAAAAATGAGTGGGTTTATATCTTGTGGTAAAATTGTAGTCTTAAATTTTTGCTCTATATTCCTGCACAATATAGATGTGAAATGGCTTTTAATTCTTCAACAAAAATTTAAGATGGGAATTCTGAAAAATACAGGAAAGCGAACGTTATTTGATCCCTTTTGTTCCTATAATTTTATCATTAAGAAACATTTAAAGTTAGGTTGAAATATTTTTGTCTGGGCTTTTTTTGTATGCTTGCTTAGTATACACTAGAATAGGATGGTGATGTTTAAACTCAATAATTTGTTCCCTGCATGACAATATGACTCATTAATTTAAAGGCAGACTTTTCAGAACACTTCCTGTCTTCACCTCCTTTGTTACACAGTCTGTAACATCCTCATACAACATGCTACTGTCAAATGCAGTGTGTTGTTGCTGAAATATTCCTCTTAATTTATTGGCTTTTATTTTGTAATGAAAGAACTACAAAATACTGAGTTGAAAAGTTATTCAGAAACCCCCTAAAAGAACAATTCTTACATTTTTTGCCATAATTTCCTACTCAGATGCTATTAAATGCCTAGAATCCCCTCTCACAAAAATGAGTTTATATATATAGCACCTCCTTTCACATGGAATCTCAGGAAGTTTAAAAGTCAGTGCACTAAAGAAACTCAGCATGGGTAAATCTTAATAAATAAAATGAATTAACACTGACTTGCAGAAGGTTAATTTAAACCTTGAATAAGATAAAGCTGCCTCAGACAAAAATGAACGTTATTACTCAGAAAATAAGAATAACATCTGCAAACATATAAATGTAAGGAAATAGTACATATCATAAACACATTGACCTCACCAGGGGACTTCCAAGGCACTGCCTTGATTTCTGTTCTCAGATTTCATTAAGGGTAGAATGAACCATAAAATTTTTGCTGTGTAGATCCCAGTAATGAGCTGTGTCCTGACTGATTTATAGTGAAATAAGAACTATAAAGTCTTCTGATTTAAGGTTTCTATTTTACTACATATAAAAAAGTTAAAATTGTGCTCAGTATGCTATAAGAATATCTATGATCCCAATAGCTTGACTATACAACTATTATTTTGCTTCTGTGTTTTATGTTGTTCTCTGAATATTTCAATATAATTAGAGCCTTGTTATGTGCAGTAGGAAAATACATGATTAGTTTATAATGAGCAGAAGACTATGGTGAACTCGTAAAATGTCCATTTATGTTCTTATTATAGTCAGACACAGCATCATATTCCTAATGAACATCATGGAAGTGTACAGCAAGAAACTTAACTCCAAAATACTTGCTACATAATGTCAATATATGCTACACAGTCACACTAATGCTATAAAAACAATTATACAGTGTGATACACACACACACACACACACACACACACTCATTACTCACTAATGCCCCAACAATTCACATATTCAAAAATTGCATCTTAAAAACATTAGTTGACTCTTTGAATTCTTAAGGTATGATATTGTGTAATTTAAGGCATTATAATATGCATTTACAGTGATAAAAGATGTTATACTAAAATGTAGTTTCTTCTAACAATTTTAGAAAATAAAAATCTTCATACATTTAGATTGACTGAAAAATATATAGACACTTATAATTTCTCTTCAACTTCTTATACACATAAAGGTATTTAGAGAACCAGAACAGTTTTGAAGATAAAGTAGATCAAATTTTGCAATTTTAAAACAGCCACCCAATTAAGAAAAACATATTTTATAGACAATCTGTGTTATTACTGTAATTTTCCTCTTGATTATATATAGGCACATTCATAATAACCAACTTTTTAAAAATTTTTTTATGTGTTTGAGTGTTATGCTTGCATGTAGGTAAGTGCACCTGTGTCGTGCAATGCCCACAGAGGACAGAAGAGGCTGTTGGATCCTCTGGAACTGGAGTTACAGACAGTTGTTAGCTGCCATGTGGGTGCTGGGATTTGAACCTGACTCTTCTGCAAGAACAGTCAGTGTTCTTAACCAGCCTCCATAATAACCAACTTTTAAAAAACAAAGTATAAATAATGGTTTTCACTAATTTTTAGGATAGAATTTTATGAACACTTATTCCTTAAAACTTTTTATATATAGGGGGATGGAAAGATTGCTCAGTGGTTAAGAACACTGGCTGTTCTTACAGAAGACCCATGTTCGAATCCCAGAATCCACAAGGCAGCTAACAATTGTCGATAATTCTAGTTCCAGGGGATCCAACAGTGTCTTCTGTCCTCCGCGGGCATTGAATTGACATGGGTTCACTTACATACATGCAGTCAATACACACATACACTTAAAATAAATAAATAAATAAATAAATAAATAAATAAATAAATAGATAGATAGATGATAGATAGATAGATAGATAGATATGTATAGGTTACACAGAAATGTGAAATAAAACAATGAGTGAATGGAAATTTGTGAATAAAGTAATAAAGTCTTCTTTGACGAATAAAATTCATGGTAGACAGGCTTACACATACATACACACGCACACACACACACACACACACACACACACACACA
>NW_008350535.1:1415275-1444466 GCF_000622305.1 Nannospalax galili
GCCTAGAATTACACAGTCACCAAGATTGGCCAGTTCATTTAGCTTGGTTGCCTTACAGCATTTTTATAAATCTGCCTGAATTTCTTTTGTATTTCATCATTTCTCATTAGAAAAACAAAATAATTCATTCTTTCTTTAAAAAGGCCAGTTATGGGCCTGAAGAGATGGCTCAGTGGTTAAGAGCTCTGATTGCTCTACCACAGGATCCAGCACCCATATGGAAGCTAACTACCATCTGTAACTCTAGTTCCAGGGGATCCAACACCCTTCTCTGGCCTCTGCAGGCATGCATTGCATGCACATAGTGCACTTACACACATGCCAGCAAAACACTTATGCACATAAAATAAAAGAAATGATAAAATATAAAAGCCAGTAGCATCTTGCAATATAGTGAAGGAGATAAACGTTTCCAAAAACATTAGTTATTGTCTTACTGCTATAAAGAAAAATATTTCTTTAGTGTGTATTTATATAAAGCAAACCCCACACTAAAATTGAATATGGAGAATGGAAAGGAGAAGGGCAAGGTAATGCACATGATGGTTGGGGAATTACTGGAAATACCATTGTTACATCATAAACGTTCTCACACTGTGTTGTGGCTTGGGAATGCATCCCCATGTTGAGAATGTACAGTGCTTCACAGAAAGCTCTTCACTGCTAGATAGGGAAGTGGACTCTGCCCCACAGTCTCAAGAAAAAAATCTTGCTGGGAACTTGAAAGTGCATGTTGACTTCCAGAATGGTTGGATAATAAATTTTGTTCTTATATGCCACCAAGTTAGTGGTAATTTTTAAATTTTCAGCAGTAATAAGAGCTTAAATAAATATATATGCTATCAGAACAATATGAGCAACTGAAGTCGGCAACTTCCAAAGTTGTGCTCACTCCCATCAGTCATCAGCTCCACTGGAAATGCAGAGAGAAAACAGAATAAAGAGACCAACATACCCATATCAAGAAAATCACAAGAAAATTCTATATTCCCAGTTTTCTAGCTTTTATGCAAGAGAAAAGACAAAAAAATCTTAAAGAGAAAAAAAATAAGAGTTAAATTAACATGTGCAATACTGACTTAATTCACATCTCCATGTCCCTCCTGCAATATGTCCTTTGATTATGTGAAGTTCATTGCAGCTCTGTGTAGATTAAATTGAATAGTGACATTCCCAACTGGACTACCAGATGGAATCACATGTTAATTAACTTTTCAACCAGCATACAGATGTGTTTCTTGTGATCATTATCAAGAAATCGTTCGCTTTCAGCAAAATGAGCAGCACTGCTGACAGATTATAGCTGAGAATGATTGATCACATCATAAGATCATTAACCTTAAAATATTTTAATCATTTATTGACCAAACAAAGAAAAAGCTTATAGACCAGTATTGAACATACCTAAAGTCAATCTCCTTTTTTGGAGATTTTATTAAATATTTACATAATTGAATATTTGTGTATATTATTAAGTTTCAAGGAAGTCATATGTCTTCTACATCTATACTTTCATGCATTAATGAAAGGCTTATGCCACCAGGAAATAAAAGAATTTACCTAGATGCCATTTTTTATTCTTCATCATCATTTAATAATTCCAATTCAAATCTGATGATTTAAAGATAATAGGTGGTATGTCTAAGCCTTCAACAACTTTACACTTTGAAAAACATAATTTAAATTAATAAGTTATCCTTAAGTAGAAAATGTTAAGTGGATATAAATGAAACATAAAAGATAATTTAAAATTATTAAGAGACTGCAAAGTGTGTATCTGTGAATAGGACTCCTATATGAAACCTCACCCACCCATGGCTCAGAAACCATTGCTGAAGAGGGGGCAGAAAGATTATAAGAGCCAGGATTGGTTCACGAACAAAGATGAAGCAGAGGCTTTCAGGCCACTAGAAGCTTGCACATGTGAACTTGTGGCAATAGTGGCATCGAGCACAGGACCCATGCCTACTCTATCAGACAAGGGCCTAGAGTGGAGCAAGGGAAATGGGTGGCGGGCCAGCCCTAGTCTGGGAACTACTGGAGACTGATCACTACTGGGTGAGGGACAGTAGGCCTTACCAACAATCTGTAGATAGGCTGACTAGGCTCCAGGGGATGAATTTGCACTGAAGGACATCTGGGTACAAATGCTTGACTAGATAGGACTTAACATGTATGGCAGAATAGACGAGGCCTGGTTGGGGGGGCATGGATGGAGGAAGGAGGTCTGAATTTGATTAATAACTGTTGCATGACATGTAGAAAAGCTCAATAAAAAAATTAAGACCCTTATGTAAGTGGATAATGCCAATTACATCATTTATTACTTGTTTTACTTCAGTGGCTTTAAGCTCCCAGTAATTCCATGTATTAGAGATTCAGCTACTGTTAATTCTGGTCACAAAGAACTAGTCATAAGAGGAAGCACTTTCTAGAATTTAAAAACTGTTCATTTGATTATTCTAAACTGTATAAGTAAAAGGCAATATGTGGACTGTTGCTATTGTTATCAGTTACTGAGTTATTTTAATATATTCACTAACAAAGGGAAGAAAAAAATAAAAGTCCTTTTAGACTTTGAGAAAATACAAGGCAGGAGCTTCAGAAGGTCAGAGTCAAGCCCATGTTATTTGGTGTATATGGTTTAAGATGTGAAGGTAAAAATCATTCATCACCCATTTCATCTTTACTTGTAAAAGTCGGTGTGTCTATTAACCTAGGGATAAAATGTTCACTGAATTGGTTGAAAATGGAATTCAGGTTTCTAGCACTCCAAGATAATTTATGTACTAAAAGAAACTGAGATTCTTTTCTTGGATTCCTGATTAACTGGAAATAACACCTAAATGTATTGGACATCAAATGCAGTTGGTACCTAAGCCTCCTTTTAAGTTCAAACTACGTCCGATGGAAGTCCAGTTCTCAAAGCTAATAAAGGTGGAATTTGCTTGGTGGGACTGAGATTGGAGTGGGGAGTAGGCCCCACTCACACAGTCCCACTCCCTACTGCAGACCCAGCCCAGACTGACAGTTACTGCAGTCCTTCAGTTCAGGCTGACTCACCTTGCCTTTTTGAGCATTGTGTTCTGGAATTACCAGGAAGCCTCAATGCCATACCGAGCTGGCCCAAGTCTCTCATCCTTCAGTCAGGTAACTTGTCCAAAAAAACTTGCCTCTAAACATATGTGATTTTATTTATTTATTAATTTGATGACTTTAATAATCTTCAAAGCTCTATTATAAATGACCAGACATACATTTTCAAAGGAAAAGGGAAGTTTTCTTATAATTTCCAGACATTTAACAACAAAAGAGAGTTAATATCAATCTTATATCAACACAACATAAGCAAATTAAGGAGAAACAAGACCTGTCTGTGACCAGAAAGTGTATTCCTGTAATGTCTCAGATCTTTCAATTCAAATTTGCACGATACAGGAATTAAAACTATGACATGCTAAAAATGACTTTTTCAATTTAACAGTAACTTCATATTTAGACATTAATTTTAATATGCTTTCATTCACAGATTTTTGCCATTATTTGATATTATAGGATCTGATGTTGACAGAGTCCAGCTGAAAACACAGTTCTGTTCTGACTGCCACACGCAAGCTCTATCACTGTATTACTGTTGTCTTTTCCCTATTTTCTCAATTACTTATCTCTTAAATGGGATTAACACCTATTTTTATTTATTGTGTTCATACATATTTGAAAAAAAGAATAAAAACTTAAAATATATAAAAAGTTTTAAAAGGGCCTCTACAAAGTAGAGAGCATCTCTATCAGTTAAATGCTTTTTAGTAATGTTCCTCCCACTTTTTGGAAATGTTGAAGGGAGTACACAACACAGAGATCTGTTGAGTAGGACATTTTAAGATCTGAGCCAAAAAATATAGAATGACTACAGCAAGACTGTCATTTTAAACTAAATTTGAAGATTTGTGGCAGCTGCCTGAAAGCTGACTTCAGAAGTCTGACCCCTGGGTGTTTTATACCTACAACTAGAGAGACCTAGAAGAGGCTTCTAAATGACCAACAGCTGCATGGGGAAGACCAGGCAAAGGAAAACATACCCGTCACACTGTCTAGAAACCCAGCAGGTTGTTTTATTGCCAAAGCTTGCTCCAAACTCTTAAGAACTTTTAAAAAATAAGATTGGGAGACCCAATCTTAAGTTTATCTTAAGATAAACTTTAGGGCTACAGAAATGAAAGAAAAGGGAGTAGGAATTGGAAAAGTGAGCAATGTAAGACGACCACATGCACAAGCCCACTAATAATTTTAAACGTAGTTGGCTGGATTCGACTCATGACTTTTCATGGCTGTTGTTGGCTGGTTTTATCAACTTTATTGTTAGTCATGAAAATGTTTTGATAACTGTATGAGAATTAAAATATATATATATATATATAATGGCCTCGTTATCTCAGTTTCCTCTGCTTAACAGCTTAACACACGGACACCATACCACATCAAATATTCCAGCCGTGAAACTCTTTCATTCTTATATAAATTCTAATCGCATGAAAAGTAAATTTTAAGAAGACATTGAGATAGCCCACAAAGTTGGCTTTTTTCTTCACAAACAAGAAATTAGAAAGAAAGTACAGCAGTAGAATACTGAGTCAGTCACTCAGTAGCCATCTTGGTCATCTGACTGTCATACTAGGATTATAATGTTCAAGAAGTCTTTCTGTTAGCAATGGCTCCAAAGCACAATCATAGTGATATTGGTAACTGAAGTATGACAAAGAGAAGCCACAAAGTGCTTTACATGACAAGTTAAAAGTTCTTCACTTAGTAAGGTAACCAAAAAATTTATATACTGAGGCTGCTAGGATACACAATCATGATGAATGTGTTGTACGAGAAACTGTGAAGAAGGAGAGAGAAAAGTGTGCTGCTTTTGTTATTTGCAACTAAAATTTGGAAGTTATAGCCACAGTGCATAAAGGCCACAGTGCTTAACTGCTTAGTTAAGATGGAAACGGTGGGCTAGAGAAATGGCCCAGAGGTTATGAGCACAGACTGCTCTTGCAGAGGACCGGGGTTTGATTCCCAGCACCCACATAGCTGTTAACAACCATCTGTAACTGCAGTTCCATGGGATCCAGTGCCCTCTTCTGACCTCTACGGGCATTTCATGACATGGGCTTTCATGCAGGCAATACACTCATACACATTAAAAATAAAATTTAAAATTTTTTAAAAAAACATGGAAAAGGCATTAAATTTGTGTATAGAGGGGCTGATACTGTCTGTGGTTTTAGGCATCCACTGGAGGTCTTAGGGCATTTCTTGGGGACTTCTGTAATTTATAACAGATCAATACAAAATGAATATAATAGTTAAGTGCACATTTTGAAAAAAGCCCCCAGAAATAATTCATCGGTATTGATTCTCAAAGCTGTTCTTTTAACATTTACATGAACACTAGAATCAGATCTACGAGTCACTGTTAAAATCATCAATCCCATGGAAGCCATTCTTACTCTTGCAGCTTCAGGGACTGAAACCAGCTTTGATGTCTAAAATTTACAGTGCCTTTGGGGGCAGCAGCATTTATCCATCTGTCATGTTTGCTCTTGGTTCATTAGCCCAGTAATTGTTACACCACCATCTTTGTGATCTTCAGTCATTTCCTCAACATGAAATTCTGGATTCACAACAACTTCTTTTCCCGATAACTGTAAATAAGCTGGTAGAGAAGATGGGACCTTGACAATAACAGAGCCGTCCCATGATTTCAGTTCCACTTCCCCCAGGTGGCTGATGTAAACATCGATGGCACCCTGGTGAGTTGAAGCTCTGAGACATCCAGAGGCTCTGAGACATTCATCTGAGGATGAATCTACTATGATATTACCATCTTGCTTTGTAATATGATTTACCATGAACACTTCCTAATGTAATAGTCCCAGCCACAGAAGACAGAAATGAAGATTCTGTATAAAGATACTTGGCTTTCAGCAAACCATCTTCAGTAGATATATTAACACAACTTCCCTGCAGTTCATCTACAGTCACAGTGTTTTTACCCAATGCATGAATATCTATATTTCCGTAAACTGTTCCCAGACAGATCACATTGCCTCCTTTTGTTTGAACATGCAATTTTTGACTCTTAACAGACGGAAAGATGCTGGTCCCTGCTCAGTTTCAATTTTGCAATTATCGCACTCTATATTTTGCACTTTCATACAGCCGGATCCTGATGCCTTAACATTCACATCTCAGCCACAGGCTTGCTTGCTGCATGACCCAGATGAGCTGCCTCCCGTCAGCCTGGAGGGTGGCATCAGCTCAGCTCTGTTAAGGAAGAACTTTGGTTGACAATGGGAATCTCAGCCACAAAATAAAACACATATGTGATTTTAAATTAAAATGTTCTAGGAAGAGACAAAAAGTAAATCAAATAAGAAAGAAAATACTGTGTGTGTGTGTGTGTACATATAAATGACATGAAAAAATAGAAGGGAATATTAGGGAAAAGTAGACTAGTTAAAGGGACAGAAGAGGCTGACTAAAGGGATGAATATGATCATAGTACGTGATATTTGAAAGAAAATATCATGAAAGCAATTACTCTACACTGAATATATACCAATAGTTTTTTATTTAAAAATTGAATAAAGCAACTCTATCCTTAATTCATATTTCATATATATGGTCTTTATGTAGACTCTCATAATGCATTTTTCAATATGGCTACACAGAAAAACTGAATCAAAAGTTAATAAATTAACCTCCTTGCAGAATGATTTCTATGAAATACCACTTTGATTCTTCTAGTAGATGGGACTAAAACTCTGTTAGAGAACAAATGGTATTCAGTATTAGGACAAGGCATGCTAATGCTTTCCTTGGTGAAATAACCACTTAGTTATTCTTTTACCAGGAGGCCGAAAGGCCAGTGAATTTAAAAACCCTGTAGTCAAGCAAATCTACATTGAAAAATGTCCATGATGTTGAGAACAGACTGCTTAACTCATTTAAAGAGTTGTTTGTCAGATATGATTTAAGTTAGAGTGGCCTGTGTTTTGTGGTATCTATTCTTTTTAAAGACCTTTCACTTTTTCTTTTGAATATTTTGCTATTCCAATAAATCTTACGTTCAGCTTTCTGTAAACTGGCCTTCCCAGGTTGTGAAAAGTGGTATTATTATGGACTCAAAATGGACAGAGGCAGAGGATTGAAGTGACAAGTAGGATTTAGCCTAGTCCACGTTGCTAACAGTCATGAAATTCAGATTCACATTTTCCCTAATGTTCATTCACAAATGCGTTGGCAATAGGCGTGGTTGGGTGAAGTCCCTGGCTGTGTCCCAACTTCTTAACACTAGATATCTTCACATGTAGACCTTGGATCCATTTTGCTGATGAGACACCAAGACAATACCAAGGCACAGGATGCGCAAATGTGGAACACGAAGGTCCCATAGGCTATGCCCTAGGTCCAGAAAGTTATGTTGGTAGTGAGTTTATATTATTTGAGGTTGCACAGTTAATGTCTCCCCAGCGACTAACATATGTAATTTCATTGATTTTTACAAATATTTTGATTGTACGAAGAACTTAGTTTAAAGAAAAAATTCCAATAGTGTCAATTTCCATTTTCATCTCAATATGATCACTACATCCATGGGAGGCTTCAACATAAAGAAGATGAAATGTGGCAGCCCAATTCCCTCTCCAAATGTTTGTTTACTTGGTTACTTTACTTGTTTCTGTGATATAAAAAAAAATCATGACAAACTAACTTAAGGAAGGAAGAATTTATTGGGGCTCACAGTTTAAGGTATACTCTGTCATACTGGGGAAAACCAAGGCAGTAGCAGTTGAATGAAGCTGGTCATATTGTGTTTACAGTCAGGAATGAGAGAGCAGTGAATACTACTGCTCAGCTTACTCTCTGTTTTATAAGGTCCAGGATCCCCAGGCCCCCTGGTCATAGACTGTGATCCCCAATTGCTGACAAAAAACTTTAGCCACTGGAAAAAAACAATCTCAATTTCTTTTTCTTTCCACATACTGGTTTTATTTCATTTTAAGTATCTTGGCTTCTTCTTCTAACACATCACAAATTGTCAGACTCCCAAACAAAATTATCTTAGGAATCTGTTTATGAACAAAAGTTTACATGAGACCCTTCAATACAATGCATGTCACTGAAATTTTATTGTACATTTCTGAGAGCATGTGGCAGAATTAGATTGCAAAGGGTGGGTTTTTTTCTTTTTAATTGGCTTCACTTGAAACCAGTTAGCTTTTCACAGTAGGAACTGTATTGATGGAACTGGCAGGGTTCTGAAGTACCAATTATACAAGGAGTCGTGAACTTCATCTCCTTCTTTACTTCTGTATGACTTTGGACAAAGCAGTTTTCTACTCTGCCTTGGAAATAGGTGTTGCTGTGATGGTGTAAGTATTAATTGTGTGTGAGTATTTTGTAAGTTGAGAATTAATATGTTGATGAGGCAGTGTTTGTGTTGTTGGGAAAGAGATGCAAGTAGCCTTAAAATGAAAAGCATTTGGAAGACAAGCAATTGCTGCATACACAGAACAGTGCCTGGTTATACAAAAGAATAAAATTTCTCTTGATGCTCATCAGAGGTAGCAAGGTTGCCACCACTTTATGGTTAGTAGATAAAGCCCAGTCCTTTGGATTCTCCTGATAATCTATCACTGGCCATACTCTACCTCCTTGAGGAGATGAAGACAACATGTGTATCTCCATAGTTTTCTCTGTCTTTGAGGGACTCTCTCATGCAGCAACATTATTGAAGTTGTTTACTTTTCTGTCAAGTGTTTAAAGCCTGTACTATCTCCTTGTATGCTATGTGTCCACTGTGTGCTATTGCTTCTGTACTTATCTGAGTGATTCCTCTTTTCCTTTTCAGACACCCAGTAGTCAGCAGCAGCTGAACAAATTGTCTCATCTCTGAGTCTTTTTTCTTGCAAGAAGGAAAATGATTTTTTGCATCATGGCTTCCCTTTATTCTGCATGACCTTTCCAAAAGGATAGTGTCCCACACAGCAAGACAGTGCTTGAGACACTGCTGGCCTTAAGTTTGGACATTAAACTGATAGAAAAAATGGGAGCCCTAGGACTATTAAGGGCTCAATACTTCACATCTATTTCAGTTGATACCTGCCGAGCATTATGTTCTAGGTAGGCTGACAAAGCTGTCATTATCTGATGCTAGAAATCCATATACATAGGAGAGGAGCCCCAGATAGCATATTTGAACTACAAAACTGCCATATTCTACCTCCTGGCTACTTGGATAGCTAGTAGAGAGTAACAACCCCAGTGTACTTTGTTGACCTGGAATTTGGGCTCTGAGGCTAAAATACCCGTGTCAATAGTAGTTCTTTGTTATATTGAACCAGATAAGTCTGTTGTGCAGTGTAGGACACTAAGTGACATCTCTAATGACTCTCCTACTGGGTACCAGTGGCCTTAACAACTCAGTTCATTTAGCTGGGAAACTCAGTGTCTCCAAATATTGCCAAATGTCCCCAGGTGGCAAAATCATATTTGGAAATAATTACTCTAACACTGGAATGGATAGTGAGATGGGAAGCAAAATTGCAAATGTATAATTTTGTCCTTTCGTTTCTTCTGTCTAACTTCACCTCTCTCTTCGTGTCTCACCTTCTTACAACAGAATCTAGTCTCCATGCTTCTGAAAAGTGATTGTTATTCTTATAAAATTATAAAGTGATGCGTTTGCCTCTTATCTAGGAGAGAAGTCTTTATTGGGTTAAATTGAAATAATGAAATTAATATCTGTGTGTGTTGAGTTGTTGAACATCGGCAAGGAAGGAGGTATAGTGTAAAAAAAGGGCAAACTAACTGTCCCAAAAATCATCTGTGGAGTTCTACCACTGCTCTGGGTCTCCTAGCCTTACCAAGTTCCCATTATTACATAATATTATTAATACAATCGGTGTATTCGCTGACATGATCTCACCTTAAATTCCAGGGGATACAGTCCTACAAATCTCATGCTGTATATTAGTATTTGCTGGGTCTTCCTCCCAATTTTCTTCCAGAAATAGTCATGGATTTTGCTCTGGGGTACGCTGTTCTTCCTCTATTTGTTCTGCTGATCTGAGCGTAAAGGTAACCTCCCGGCTGGAGGAGCAAGTGCCACAAGACTGATCTATTCCAAGGAGAGTGAAGACTTCCTTGGATTGTAGGAAAGGAAGAAAGCTCCCTTCCAAGCTGACTTGAACAAAGGAGACTGTAGCTCTCCCAGCTTTCCTCCATGAAATCTACAAATGAAACCATGCATGGAAGATAACAGAACTCCACAGACAGAGGAGCAAGTTGCTGGTGGTGACCATGGTGAGCACTGAAAATCCAACACTGGCACTCCAAGTTTCACACATAAATTGAAGCAGGATTTTCAGTTCTTTTATTTTAAAAAGTCATAACTGAAATATTCAGTTATTTCTAGTGGTTTCGGGGGGTATCTCTTGTGGACTCATGAATAATCTTTGCTCTCCACTGTTCCCCGTCTCTTTAGTGATCGTGGCTGTTCTGCTGCCATTGTTTTTGCTGGTGTTAGTACCTTGATGGCAAAATCCATGCAAAGAGAGATGTAGTTTAGTGATTCTAAACAAGCAAACATCCATTCTACCAGCATGGCTTTCTCTAGATCTTGATGTAACTTGAGTGAGGAGACAACCAACCTGCTCTGTTCGTTATCTTTGGATCAGTCAGCCTTCTGAGGGTGAAAGCTGTCTTGCTTGTAGCTCACAGAGGTGCTTCCTTCAGCCACTGCCTGGCAGTTCTCCAGTCAGAGGTATCAGACTCATGCAAGAGAGTCTCAGACCTCAAGGTCTGTAGCTTCCTTCCATCCCCATCCTATGTCTCTCTGGGCGTCTATGACAGCATCTGCCTCCTGCAGACAACCATCCATAATAACAGAACCATGGTGAGTAGACAGCAAAGAAGAAAACAGTGAAGGTAGACTCAGAGAAAAAGCATTTCTTTACATATTTAATGATTAAAATGCTAAATTAAAATTTAAAAATAGTATCTTTACCCAGGAAGAAATCTGAAAGGTCATCTAATTCAAAGGAGTTATTTTATCTTATTTTATGTTAAAAGTGACTGCATAAAAAAGAACATTTATCAACATGAAAGTAGAGAGGAGGTGGGGTGGAGGGGGACTAGGGTCGGTCATGGTGATGAAAGAGAGGAGGGGCAGAGAATTAATAAAAATAGTTTTTTGCTTGAAAATAACATAATGAGGGACTGGAGAGATGGCTCAGAAGCTAAGAGCACTGACTGTTTTTGCAAAGGACCCAGGTTCAATTCCCAGAACCCACATGGTGGTTAGCAACTGTCTGTAACTCCAGTTGCAGGGAATCTGGCACCCTCTTCTCACCTCTGCAGGCATTGTATGACATAGGTGCACTTACATACATGCAAACAATATATTCATACACATAAAAAATAAAATATTTTTAAAAGAAAATAACAATAAACCTATTACTGTGTATGTCAATCAAATATTTCTAAATAAAAAAAGATTAGAAGCAAATGAACTAAAAACTCATTCAATTATATGTCTTACAGGGCTTATACTGAGTTCAGTATTGTATAACTATTAATTCAACAACGAACATAAAAATTTTATAGCCACTTTTGAAAGAGATGTATCTTTGCTCTGGAAACTATTATTGAGTATGTTAATGAATATTATAGAGCTGTAATGAAATGCTTCTTCTAAAAAATAAAAATATATATAATAAAAAAATAAATGTATGGGTATGTATTTAAAGAAACATACAGAAACAACCTCACATAGCCTCTATTGAAGAATATTGCCATCAAGAGTGACATACGGCTGGAGAGATGGCTCAGCAGTTAAGAACACTGGTTGTTCTTGCAGAAGACCAAAGTTCAAATCCCAGCACCCACATGTCAGCTAACAACTGTCTGTAACTCCAGTTCCAGGGGATCTGACAGCCTCTTCTGATCTCTGCAGGCATTGCACGACATGGGTACACTTACCTACATGCAGGCAATACACACATACACATATAATAAAAATATAAAGAGTGTTTTTTTTAAAAAAGAATGACATACTTTCAACATCTTTGTTAGGGAGAAGTTATTTTTCAAAGTAGCTCTAGCAATGTTAATTAAAATGAGCAAGCTATATATGTAGACAAATATTCTTGCCAGGATTTATTTTTGTCAAATTCTTTAATTTTCACCAATTTTATATAGATGCGGCTTGTATTTTAAAGTTACAAGTGAGGCTGGATAGTTTGTAATGTGTTTAGTGACCATTAATGATTGTTCTTTGAAGTATATGTTATCTTACAGGAGTACTGTGCATAGTCTACATATTAACTCTATGTTGATTACATGTTCTACAAACACTGTATTCATTGCTTGTCTTCTCGCTCTCTTATAATCATTTATAAAAGCTATAACTCTCAAATACTTGAAAATGAAGAACTTAAAGCATAAGATTACATAGATGTTGAATGAATCAAAAATCAACCCAAAGTAGTCTGGCTTCAGATTCTGTTGGACATTATATTGTTTTTCTTTATGTTGATTACATGTTCTACAAACACTGTATTCATTGCTTGTCTTCTCGCTCTCTTATAATCATTTATAAAAGCTATAACTCTCAAATACTTGAAAATGAAGAACTTAAAGCATAAGATTACATAGATGTTGAATGAATCAAAAATCAACCCAAAGTAGTCTGGCTTCAGATTCTGTTGGACATTATATTGTTTTTCTTTGATGTTTCTATGAATTTTTTAACAGAAATCATTAATGTGGCATCTATGTTTGACTCTTTTTCTCCACATTTCATTTTTAGCATTAGTTTAAGAAATCCCTATGTTGATTCATGAAATTAATTTATTCTGTTGACCTTAAACTTTTTATAGTTTTCCCTTTAGAATTTGATGTCTCGGACTAGAGAGATGACTCAGTGGTTAAGAGCACAGACTGCTCTTACAGAGGACCTAGGTTTGATTCCCAACACATACACATGGTGGCTAACAACCATCTGTAACTCTAGTTCCAAGGGATCCAATGCTTTTTTCTTACCTCCGCTGGCATTGCATGACATGGGTGCTCTTACACACATGCAGGCAATACACTCATACACATGAAATAATGAATAAAATATTTTTAAAACATGAATTTGGTGTCTCATCTACTTTGAGTTTGTTTTTTAAATATGATATAATATAGGGACCCAGTGTTGAGTTCTAAATAGATGGCAAATTTTTGCACCATTTTTTATAGAAAAAGGTTTTTTAATGACATGATACAAAGTAACCTATCACATATTATTTCTTACTCTTTGTATATATAACTGCTAGCTACCTATTTACTTGGGAGGAATTGTTTATCAGTATGCCAATTCTGCCTAACTTTAATGACAATCCTAGTATTTAATGACAATTCTTTTCTAATTTTTTAAATTTTATTTTATGTGTATGAGTGTATTGCCCACATACCTTTAAGTCAGGAGGTCAAAAGAGGGCATCGGATCCCTTGGAACTGGAATTACTGACAGCTGTTAGCTGCAACGTGGTTGCTGGGAATTGAACCTGGGTCCTCTGCAAGAGCAGCCAGTGCTCTGAATTGCTAAGCCATCTTTTCAGCCCAAAATGACAATTCTTTCTACCTAGTAAGTTGAGCCCTTCCATCAAGTGTTCCTTCTGTCAAATGGCCTTGGTGATTCTTTGTCACATTCTTTTGTCTGCACCCTATATATAATAAGCAGGACAACCACTCCACACTGTCATTCATGTGAAGCAATTTTATATTCCATATATATCATTATATTATATATATATTCCATATATAATATCAACTTGAGAAAGTGACATCTTTTAATAGTGTTTCCTTCAGTTATAAATATTAAGTTTATTTCTCTGTTTAAATCTGCTTTATTATTTCTAGAAAATTTTAGAAAACTAATATTTTATTGTTCTCTGAGAAAGCAGTCACTCATTTGCTATAAGATGTATTCTAAGAGCATATAATTTTTGGTAATAC
Organism: Nannospalax galili; assembly: GCF_000622305.1. Taxonomy (NCBI): domain Eukaryota; kingdom Metazoa; phylum Chordata; class Mammalia; order Rodentia; family Spalacidae; genus Nannospalax; species Nannospalax galili. The sequence continues at coordinate 1,429,334 of NW_008350535.1, forward strand.
ATAAAATTGCATTTTGCAACCAGTAGTTTTCTAAACCTTTCTTATTAATTACATTAGCTTATCTAAATATCCTTTTGATTTTTTCCTATAAAATTGTATCCTCATCTGAGTGTGTTAGTGCACACTTATAATATCATCATTCAGGAAAGTGAGGCAGAAGGATCACCAATCTGAGGCCAACCTGGGCTACAATGAAACTTTGTCTCAAAAAAAAAAAATCCTCTCCGGAAGGGCTATTTGATTTGTTTCCTGTCCTGTGCTTTCCTTGTCTCATTGCATTGTTTGTGCTCAAAAATAACAGTCTGCAGTGATGGTGATAACCCACACCCTTGATGCTTCTTCCTTTTGAAGTTGATCTTGCAATACTAGAGATATTCTAGGGCATTTTATGGCTGTTCTTCCACCTGTTGAACAAAATTCATTTATCTTCCTTATAACTTTGTTTCTTTTCTTGATTCCTTCTTCTTCTGTTTTGCAGTGCTAAGGATTGAAAGCTCTACCACTGAGCTACATCCACAGCCCAGTTTCATAAACTTTTATTTTAAAATAGCATCTACTTAGGTTGCCCATGCTGACCTGAAATTACTCTGTAACTCAAGCAAGCCTTGAATATGCAATCCTCCTGCCTCAGACTTTGGAGTAGTTGGGATTTCAAGCAGGCAGTACCCAGCACTTAAATTACCTTATGTTCCTATTTAGGAAAGACTTTTTTCATCACGAGTTGTCAGTGAAGTTTACTGAGACTTTCCTACATCTTTTATGATGAACACATCATTTTTTTCTTGAATTTGTTAATGCGATAAGATACACAAATTATGTTCCAAAATTAAATCTAATCTTACATATCATAGAGTAACACAAACTGAGTAATTTAATTTCTTCTGAATTAATGGGTCTAGTTTGCTAACATCATGTTTATAATTTTTATTCTGTGCTCATGAATTAGACTTCCTTCCATTTTTCTCTCTTAAATACCTTAGTAAGAGTGTCAAGACTGAGATGCCTTCATGAGGTGAGGCACAGCACCTTTTCTTAAGTTGGTGAGTTTATAGGTGGTCAACACTATTTGGTCTTTATCAAGTTGGGAGCACTCAATGGCAAAGCAATCTGTGTACCTGCTTTCTCTCTTATTTCTCTTGATTAATAGTTTTAATAGTTACAAAGTATATTAGCTAGGAATTGGTGGAAAGCACAATTCTCTGTGACAATCCATTCACCAGAATCATGAGAAAGATCAAGAGGAAAACAATAGAGAAGGAAAGACAGCCAATATTTTGGTATATTGTTTAGTTGTTTTTAAGTGCTTCTCCTTGGCTGGTTCTACAAAATAAACCCCAGGCAGCTGTAAAATCACATCATGTGGGCTGGGCCGATGGCTCAGAAGTTCAGAGCACCCAAATGTAGTTACTAGCACCATTTTGGGTGCCTCATAAATACCTGTAACTTCGGCTCCAGGGAATCCAATGACCTCTTCTGGCCTCCATGGGCATCTGCACACATGAAGCATATACTCACGCAAACATACATAAACATAAAATTAAATGATTTTTAAAGTAACTTCATATAATTACCTCAATAAACTCAGTCAACATTCTTTAAAAATAATTTGTGATTTAAAAATCTCAGAGCAAACTAGAAATAAAAGGAACTTTTCCCAAAGGTGATACAGATCATCTACAAATTTCTAAGTCTAATTCTACACGTAGTGGTGAAACAAATCTTCCTACAATGTAGAAAATATGCATCTCTTCTATTCAGTATCTGACCTGAGTCTCAGGGCAGGAAGACAAAGAAACAAATAAAAACCATCAAATTTAGAAAATGAGAAGTAAAACAGAGTTTATTTGCAAATAATCTTAGTGTATGCTTAGAAAATCCTAAGTATTCTAAAAAGTCGAGTACAGAAATCAGTAAGTCACTATAGGTCAATAACAAAGTCGATGCATAAAAATCTTAATTTGATTCTACTCATTCTCAGAAATAGTAATTTTAAAATGAAATATAAAACTAATGCTCTGTATAACATCATTAAAATGTAAAATATTCAGGAATAATAAGTTTTTTAATACTCTAAATTACAAAAATATTATAAAGTTTTTAAAGTACAGGAAAAATACTGAGGTAAAAAGGCATTACACCATATTTGATGTTTAAAGTGAAGAAATCATGACAGTACCTATTTAAAAGGCAGTCATGCACAGGCCCTTGTTCATTATGTAATAATTACTGAAGAGTAACCTGGGGCTGGAACAGTCACTTGCAGAGGGAATCTCTTTATTTGGAAATATGTTTCCAGGTGCTCACTTAATGTGCACTCCGTTAGGCTTGAGTATGCACACCCTATGCATCTGAGAAGCCCATTTTGTATCTGTTCCTACTGTCAAGGGAGCCAGATCTTTCTCAGACAGAAAGAACACTGATTACAGGCTGTAGAGGAGACTCAGTGGCCAAGAGAACCCAACACACTGGAGGCTGAGATGACAGGGCTGGAGTTACTGCAGCGCTCTCCCTCCTTTTGAAAGGCCTGCTACTGGAGCTTGATGGGTGTTGTTACCAGTTCTCATGAACTTCCAGTCACCTACTCTGTCTCTCCTTGTAGTTCACAGCCTGACCACCGATGGGACAGTAAATTAATACCAGTTCTCCCCAGTAAGATCTAGCATTCCAATCCAATGCTGTCAATTATCCCAGAAAGATATGTTTGGTACAAATTAGCAATCTGGTTCTAAAATATATAAAATATATGTGGAAGGCTGAGGGACCTAGAAGAGCAGAACGCAGCCCATCACTCTGTTCTTTAAAGTATCTTTTGGACATTTTTTTTCTTTTACTCTTTTTTTGCATTTTTAATTGATTTTTTATGAATCATAGGACACCCCCCATAGCCCACCCACCAATTTTCATGCATTTTGTCATATGTTAAGGCCTATCAAGCCAAGTTTCTGTCCTCAAATGTCCTTCTGTGTGAGTCCATCCACTGAAGCCTGGTCATCCTCTCTGGCATCACTCCCTTAAAGAAAATTGATTCTCCCTTCCCCAGTGGTCATCGGTTACCAATAGTTTCTCTTATTCTTTAGGCCAGTTGTGGTTTTCTGGGTTAATCGCCATCTGTTGCATGAGGAAGCTTCACTGATGAGAGTTGAGCAATGCACAATATTCTTTCTTCCTCTTGCTGCTCTATGTTCTCTGAGCCTCAGGTATAGAGGTTGCATTGTGGATATATCACTTAGGGCTGGGTTTCTCACAAACACTTATTCTCTGCATTATAGCTCTCCAATAGTCTCCATCTGTTGCAAGAAGAAACATTTTTGATGAGTAGTGGGAGGTATACTTGTCTGTACATATAAGAAGACATATTAGAATACACTGAGCTCTAAATCCTTAGATGTGAGTATATATCCTGATGTAACTGATGTAACTGCAGGAGCCAGAAAAATGGAAAAGAACTACTGGGGGAAAGGGGAAGAAGAGCTCTAGAGAGGGGACTAGTAGGAGATAGGTGTTATCTGGGGGAAATGGGGAAAACGGGGGCACTATAATTGGGGAGGAAGGAGAAGAATTATACAGGGGGACAAAGAAGATAAATAAATGACATTTAGAGGTTGTAAAAAAAAAACATAAGGAAACGTATTAGTTCAAAAGCCTATTGAAAAATACAAAATATATAGGACTGTTTATGTATAGCTGAAGGCTATATAAACAAAATAGTGCCAGACAGGAGAAGCTCTCCTTTGAGTTGTTCGTCAGGGTAGTCTAAGAGACTCCCAAAATAATACAAGCTATTTCCACAGCCCTTGATTACCTCCCAGAATTTGGAGGTAAGACCCTATTGCTGAAGAACGGACATACTTTGGAAACAAACTTGGAGAAATCAAGCCTTGAAGACAAGCTCGCATAGTATCAGAAGATGCTGTGGAAGCTTCCACGGTAGAAAAACAGTCAGTGGTCTTACCCAGCTTTACAGCCTAATAAACAACAAAGACTGACCTAGCAAACCATTGGTATTTGTACAGTAGTGACACTTTTATCTTGAGGGTAATCAACAGCTGTCTATTTGGACTTTAGGTCTGCTAAATGGACAAGAACTCATCATCTGCGGCATTGTAAACATAGCCAAATACCCATGGCTGGGGAGGTCATAAATCTTAGAGAAAAGCTTACCTTTGTCACATCCCTAGATAAATATAATTTTTTACTGTTAGACCTTCTTACTCAATAATTCATGTTTCTAAATGTATCTGTTGTTTGTCTTCTATTTCTGGTAATCTACGCAGAATCTTCTGCTTTATATCTCCCAGATCATTAATTACCTTATTAGCAAACCAATTATATTCTTAATTATATATTCTAATTTTTTAGTTTAAAATATTATGATATATCACTTTAGTACTTAGGGGTTCAATTTGGTCCCTTTGTTCAATATAACTTGGAATCTTCTTGATAATTTTAAGTCTTTTTTTATGACTCATATACCAGTATCCTCATTTATTTTATTGAATATTTTGAGCATATGGTCTGTCTTATAGTGTCAGAATTCTAAGGCTTTGCATGCCAAGTTCAGATGTCAGTTTATTTGCTGGCTTTCCTACAATACCTTTTTTTCTCATGAATTTTAGGTTCTTGGCCTATATATCTGGGAACTTTACCTGTGGGGATTGTTTTGAAGACTAAAAGTCAGTGCCATCAGAGAAAATTCATATTCATTACTGCCAGTATCTTGGGGGCACTACCATCTTGGGATCACTTTAAAATAAATTCTCAACTTGAAGCATTTTAATCCAGCTAGCTAATATGGATTCAGGCTAAGCACAGTTACAAATTCTTAGGGGAATGTATTTTTCTCTTTTGCTAAGTGCCAGCCTCTGGGAAAGACAATTTTCTTTATAGTCCCATAAACGATATGAAGTATTTCTCTTTCCTCATGACACTGACAGCATGATCCTTCAATGTTGTAGATTACACATTTGTGTCCTATCAGACCTGCCACAGATCCTGAATATTCTTTCTTTTACTTTGGTGAAATGTGAGGTAGAAAGGTTGACCAAGTTCATCCAGCTTTGGAAATGCTCCCTCAAAGATCACCTTCGATAGCTCATGGATTTGTGTTTCCCTTGGCCTTTTGGCCTCTGAGTAAGAAATCTCAGTCTTCCAAGTGCTCCTTTTTACTGATACAGAAGGGTAAGGATGAAGATGAAGGCTTCTAAGTGTCTTGGCCAACGTCTAGGGAGCATAATATAAGTGCAAATCACCTCATCCTGTGTTTCTAAGGAAACAGAGCCTCAGACAAAATGCTGCATTTAACATGTTATTAATGTGCTTCAAAAACAAGACAGGAAAAGGAGAAATAACTAATGCCAAGGAAAATGGGAAGACAAATCCAAGGATGTGAACAGCAGGATTGTTCATTGCTAATGAGAAGGCAAAACTTGCAGACATTATGGAAGATAGCTTGACAGTTTGTTAGAAAACTAAACATAACTGTTAGCACCATTCAGAAACTGAGCTTCTTGTTATTTACCCACATGAACTGAGAGCTCATGTCCACATAAAAACCTACCTACTAGTATTTGTAACAGTTTCTTAATTTTACTAAAACTTGGAAGGAACCAACACATCCTTCAGTACATGAATGGATAAATAACTGTGGTACATCTACACAAGTGAAGTTATTCTGTGTGAAAATTAAGCAAGCAACCCAAGAAAAGACACACTAAGACTTAAAATGTACATTATTAAATGAAAGAAACTAGCCTTAAAAGGCTAGAGTTGGGGCTGGAGAGAGGCTCAGTAGTGAAGAGCACAGACTACGCTTGCAGGGGACCCAGGTTTGGTTCTCAGCACCAACATGCAGCTAACAACCACCCATAACTCCAGATCCAGGGAATTTGATTCCTTCTTCTGGCCTCTACAGGCACATGCATATGCTGCCCTTATATACATGCAGACAAAACACTCATACACATAAAATAAAAATAACAAATATTTATATTTTTAGAAAAGGCTACACACTTGACATTCAGAAAAGGCAAAACTATGAAGACAGCTTAAAATGTTCAGTTTTTCAAAGATTAGTGGCAAGGGAAGAAGGAGTAGGTGGAGCACAGAGGGTTTAAGTAGAAGAAAACTATTCTAGATGAATCACAATGGATGATACAAGTGATCGTGTGTTAGTTCAAATACACAGAATGTGCAAGATCAAGAGTAAACTATGGTCAGTCTTTTGGTAACAACAGTATGGCAGCAGGCTCATACACTGTAAGAAATGTTCCCCTTTAGTAGGGTTGTTAACAATGAGGAGGACATGCACACCTGGGTGACAGGTAGATGTGAAATCTGTCTTTTCCTCTCAATTTTTCTATGAAGTGAGAACAACTTTTAATATAAAAATTGTTGTATAGACTAGTAAACAAAATGAGGGTGTGTACTGCTGGACCTGCCCAGATTTGCAACAGCACATCTTCTCTGTGGTGAAAGAAATTCTAAATTCCATGAGGAAAAGAGACACTGCCTTCACTTTCACATTATTGGCTCCTGGCAGTTTTCTTGTGGTCACTGAGATGAACAGCTTGGGAATGTGAATGGTGATTAGATGCTTCACTGTCTGGAGAAGAGTTAGGAGGTTCATAGTGTCAATTTTGAGCTCAGGAAGAGTTGCCTATCAGGAATCAGCACCCACCTGCCAATCAAAGTGTGTTCATGGTACTGCTCCAGTATGAAGGCATCATTAAAAAATTTTCTCTATGTTTTTATGGCTCTGTGGTTGTGTCCATTATCCATTACACTTCCTTGAAATGCAAGACAGGCAACATTGTTTAGAAGTGAATGGGATAAAAATTTTTCATCTCTCGTAATATTGCTACAATTTTTAATGTAAACTGTGCTTGGAGACGAACTTTGTTTATCTTTATGCCTTTATCCCTCTAAAGGTCAGAGTCTAATTTTCATCTTTAGATGGTAAGAGAAAGAATGTATATAAAATTAATGGGTATTTTTCATAATTTATGTGTTATAGTTCTCCAGTTTTATATCATTAATCTATTAATATTTTTCTGGCTTAATTTTACCTCCATGCTCACTGATATTTTTGTAAATTTTTTCAATACTTTATGAAATGATATGTGTGTATAAAAGGACATACATACATACATAAAGAGATAATTTTTATTTTTAGGGTTGAAAAAGGATAACTGACCAATTTATCTTTTTTTCAACTGTATTATAAAAGAGTCACAACCAAGGAAAAATTTTGTAGAGATAGTGCTTCCCTATTTGCAAATTGTTATTTTAGGCAAGCCCGTTCATTTGACATTCACATAATATTTGCTAACAATATCAGGTTTTTTTCTCATTTTACTGACAAGTCAACTGAATATTAGAGAGCTTGAATAACTTCAAATTTAAACTTGATCCACAATGCAGTCTCATTTCAACACATAGTTTTCACCCTGAGAAAATAGATATCGCATACAAACCATTTGCAATCTGATGAATAACAGTATATTCTGTATCCAAGTAATTTGTGGGGTATGTGGATTTAACATTCTCTCTACCTTAAATATGAAAAGAAAATGTGAAAACCCTCATTCAGAGACTTTCTTTTAGGAAAAAGATTGTGATTTTATCATGCAAATAAAATACTGAGAAGTCATCCAGTGGATCCTTGGAGTCTTCTTGTCTTAATAAAATTGTACCCGTAACAAATCAATCATGGCTCCCTGGGAGGGATCTTAAGTATGGTCAGTTTAAAAACTGCTCAAGTACCTGCTCATGAAATGGAAATTGATTTGAAAGGGTCAGTTCCAAATTTAGATGGATATTTTATGGAACAATTAGATTTGAAGTACTTCTCACTAAAACTAAAGTGATTGATTGTATACACTTAATCAAAGATGCAGTTAAAGTCATGATTTGTTATCACAATTGAAAGGCTAAGCTGTGGTACAAAATGCACATTGCAGTGCACACTTTTGAAAACCTTTTATACTTTCTCACATGTGTACATGTGTATGTGCTCACATGTGCATGGCCATACATGTGTGAGTGTGAGTGCAGGGCAGATGTTGCTGTCCAATGTCTTCTTTGATTGTTCTCTACTTTATTTACTGAGGCAGGAACTCTTGCTGAGTCTGGCGTTTATAGATTCAACCAGTTCAGCTGGACAGCTTGTACTGGGGATCCCCTGTCTCCGCCTTCCATGGGCTGAGATTACAAGTGAACCAATAGGCACCCCCAGGATTTTAAGTGGGTGCTGGGGATCCGAACTCTAGCCTTCATACTGGATGGCCGGTTTTTATCCATTGATTCATCTCCCCAGCCCCAGTTATTAAGAGTCTATGTGACATCGTTTCCCCAAATTATTTAATGCTACCATGTAAAAGATGCTGAAGTATCTTTCCTTTGTGTAACTAAACCTGCTTAAACAGTGGCACCACTTACCCACAGGGAATTAGTAGCCAGTTTCTTAATACAATTACTTTATCAGGCTCTGTCTTTGGGACATTAGCCTCAATATTATATTTATTGCTATGTCATCTTATGCACCTGCCCTGTTCATCTGATTTAGTGTGATAGCAATCTTTATATGCTCAAAAACTCTGACAATACCCTTTGTTAAAGCTTCCTTGCTAATTGCTATGACAAACTACTCTGACAAAACATGTTGCAGAGAAAGGGTGTATTTTAGCTCAGAAGTCCAGGTTAGCATCGTAACAGAGTCAAGGCAGCAGAAACCTGAAGCACCAGTCACATCACATTCACACTCAAGAGCGGCGAAAACTGAATTAAGTCATGCATGCCAGTGCTCAGTGTCCCTCCTGCTCTTGTCCTCTTCTTTGATTTTTATTGTTACATATACATACATACATTTATAAACATCCATATGCAAAAGGCACTGAGTCCGTTTAAGCCCCAAACTATGTACTATCGAGCACCACTAAATGAACTCAGTGTTTTCTCCATTCTTACACAACCGGAGACCCAAACCCAGGGAATAGTGCTGCCCAATGCAGGCAGTGTCTTCCTACCTCAATTAACATAATCAAGACATGCTTTGAAACCAACCTGACTTAGACAATCCTTCACTGCCTTCACAGAGGATTCTAGATTTTGACAAGTTAGCAGTTAAAACTAAGTACCACACCCCTCTTGTTATCTGGCACTCTGGCCAGTGTGAGAGCCCAGGAATGAGGAGCAGCGGCACACAGTCCTTGCGGCTTTGGTACCACATAATGTAGTTTTATAATCTCTTCTTGGAACCACTAGTGGGTACTCTGTGCTAGATATCAATGCGGAGCTCACTCTGATGTTGCTTCCTCCAAAGTCGAGGATCTGCACCGTCTCTCTCTTCTTCCCCCAGTAGTCCTTCTAAAATGAGAGTCAAGGATGCTGTTTGAAATGAATGCCTTTTCTTTTGTTTATTGATTTTGTGTGCGGGTGTGTGTGTGTATTTCATACAGAATATCTCAGTCTTAATCATCTTTATACCCCCCTGCCAAGAACCCATATACCCTGTCATCCCTGTTACTGCCCACTGTGTTGTCAGTGCCCGCCCATGTACTCTGTCATCCCTGTTACTGCCCACTGTGTTGTCAGTGCCCACCCATATACTCTGTCATCCCTGTTACTGCCCACTGTGTTGTCAGTGCCCGCCCATATACTCTGTCATCCCTGTTACTGCCCACTGTGTTGTCAGTGCCCGCCCATATACTCTGTCATCCCTGTTACTGCCCACTGTGTTGTCAGTGCCCCCAACTGTTCCCCAGTGCAAGTCCATCTGCTGAGTCTAGTCAGCCTATCTAGAGTCCCTTGTTTTAGGAAGATCAGCTCTTCTTCATCTAGCAGCAATAGCCAACATTCCTTTAGATAAAATTGGTGTCTGCTGTTCATTATCCCAATTCTATACTGGGCTAGTGTCTGCCTGAGTTTGTATGGGACTTATGTATACTGATAACTATGCCATTGAATCATATGAGCAATGGAACATAGAACAGGGATAAAGAAGAGGACACTAATGAATCAGTTCTCAATAATGAAGCTCCCTCATGCAGCAGGGGGGCCAGGAACACAAAAGGTCACAAATGGCCAAAGTGTAGAGATCAAGAGTTTGCTAAATAATGGTTCGTGGACAGGACCCCTTTATTAAACTTCACCCACCCAAGGCTCAGAGACCATCATGGAAGAGGGGACAAATGCCTTATTTTACCCAACTTATAGGGAGATAATCTATGCACAAGCAGGTTTTTTTTAACTACATGCAATATTAATAGATGAACATAAGGTGTTTTTTACAACAAATGCCTTATTTTACCCAACTTATAAGGAGATAATCTATGCACAAGCAGGTTTTTTTTTAACTACATGCAATATTAATAGATGAACATAAGGTGTTTTTTACAAAATATCTTTCTTCTTTGAATTAAAGTGATAGACTGGTATGTAGTGAATACTCATGTCAAGTATGTGTAACTGTTTAGATATATGATGTGTGATATGATATATGATATGCCTAGATATGTGATATGAATGGTTACAAAAAGTCAGCAAAATCAGATGAAAACAGTATTCACTCAAGCACCTACTTCATGGGGCTTATCTTCTTCACACTGAAACCTTGACAAAGGGGAAAACTATTAAAAGTAGGTGAATTAGAAATGCACAACTGGAAAATTTTCAAGTGAGGGAAAGGTCCTACCCTTCTGACTCATCTTCCTAGAATAGCTGGTGCTCTCACATGAGGAGGTCAGGAAGTTGACTCAGCCCTCCTGATGCTACACACTAATGATGCTAACACTGGATTCAGGCAACTGCATAATATTTATCTTCATTAAAGACCTGTGTATAATTTGCCTGTGAGTCCACACACAGATAATGTTTTGGTTCACATCTTTGACATTCTTCTGAGCCCTGTTCAGATCCCATCTTCTTCAAAATCGCTTTTGAACCGGAACTGACCCTGTGAACATTCTGAGTGAGATGTTGCTACTCATAAACCATCATCTTAGTCTGATTGTTTTTCTGCTCCATCCTTAGTAATTACAGGTCTACAACAACACTAACAACCCTGAGGATTTCCAAAGCTTCTCTTCCCTCAGTGGCCACCATGCCATGCCTTCCAGTTTGGCACTCCCGCAAATACGTGTGAGAACCTCTAACCCTATTACTCCTTGTCTTTTCCTTGCCTTTAATTCTGTTCTTTCTTCCCAGGCCTTTCGGGGGCACACACAGGTATAATGAATCATTTGGACTAATGAGTTTGTTGATGGACAGATTTAGCATTGCTCTCTCTCTCTCACCTGGGTCTCATAATGGCCACGGTCATTGGCCAAGGTACAGCTTTAATCGCTGCCTCTGAAAAATGTCTCTCCACCCCTGCCTGTAATTGCTCCCTGATTACCATAGAGAACAATGTCCTGACCTTGACTTTATTAGTTCTGAATTTTTACTAGCTGAGCTATCCAATCCAAGTTATTTCCGTCTGTTTCTCATAGTACAGTGCAATTGCTCACCAGGAACAATGGGAAAATGAGAATTTCTCCCAAAGAATCCCCATGGAGGTAATGTCTGCATTAATGATCCCAAAGACATTACCAAGATGCTACTGGGATAACAAGGAAGTGGGGCATGGTGGTTAGAAAGACCTGGGGAGGAGATCATCTGCTGACTCAGGACTGGGTTCTAGTCCCCCTCAGTTGGCTTTAACACAAAGGAAGAAATTGTCGCTTCACCTCTACCCACAAAGCAGAGAAAATACAGGGTAGGAGTAATGATTAGAGAACATGGTAATAGGAATTACAAGGGACGGGGGAAAGAACAGTGTTACAGATCATATATACTACTTTTCTTAGAGCTCCTCAGCCCACATGTTCCATGACGTGAGGCCGCTTTGTACCATCACCTGGAGTCATGACGATGGTTCCTTCCCACTAAATGGAATCCTCCTTGGCTCTAAGCCCAATTTCCTCCTTAGCACCAGTCTGGGAGGAGGGTTTGCCTAATGCAGACAGGGCCCAATCATTCCTGCCCCAGACCAGTAGATGGAGGAGTCAACCCTCTTCTTCAGGGCAAAAAAACTATTCTCACCCCAGCTGTGGGCCCTACATCTGTTACTGGCCTAATTTTTCCAAGGCACAGCAAGACAGTTGCTGAAGTCAACAATACATGGATTGATGTCCAGGTTATTCAGTATAAAAGAGTGGGGCATAAAGAAGCCAAATAAGTTTATTTAAACAAAAATGTATGTTTTTTGAGGACCCATTTTGGTCTATGGACATATTTAATTTATAAAACGAAGAAAACTATTCATTTAAGTGTGTGTGTGTGTGTGTGTGTGTGTGTGTGTGTGTGTATGTCTGAGAGAGAGAGAGAGAGAGTGTGTGTGAGAAGTATATCCACATGTATGTGCAGGTACCCCGTGCATGTATGTAGAGGCCAGAGGAAGATACTGGGTATCTTGCTCTATCATTCTCTACCTTAGCCCTCTGACACAGTTTTTTTTTTTTTGCTGAAATTGAAGCCAGGCTGTGGACCAGTAAGCCCCAGAAGAGGTCACAGGTCCATGCATAGCCATGTCTGGCTTTTTACATGACTGCTGGGACCCAAATTCAGGCCCTCGTGCTTCTGGAGCAAGTGTCCTTACCCACTGAGCAATCTCTACATCCCTGAATATATACCTTTTTGTTTGTTATTGTTGCTGTTGTTGTTTGTAGTTGAATGTTTAGGTTTTTTCATTTTTACTGAATTTTTGCAATTTTCATACAATAAAGCTGATGGCATGTAGATACACTCTCCTCTCCCACCTCCCAACCAATTAAATGAACTCTCATATATATATGACAGTTCTCATATATGAACTCTCATATATATATATATAATACATATATGTATATGGCCTATAGAGTATGATTTGTGTCCCCCAATGTCCTTCAGTGTGGATCCATTCACCGTGCCCACCAAGAGTCCTATCCCTGTGAGACACTCTCTTTCCCCCTCCTAGCTGCCATCAATTGTCAAAAATTCCTTAGTTTGGTTTGGGATTTCTTACACTTCCCCATGTCTATGCTAGGATTTTGTCTGGTGTGAGTTTGTATAGGACTTGTGCATACTGTCACCATTGCTGTGAATTCATATGAGTAACTGACCAGCTGTCTGGAAGATTGGTTCCCTGTGGTCATCCAACCCCTCTGGCTCTTACGTTGTTTTGGTCTCCTCTTCTGAACTTTAATTTCTAGTTCTTGTTAAAATCAGAACATGTGCTTATGTGTAATATGCCAATTGTATAATTTCAATGATTTGAAAATTCTTCCCAGTATAAAGTAACTAGTGTCAGCATTAAAACAGTATTTTGTACCATCTACATATATTTTATCTATAAACACATTTACATCTAACCCCTATAGAATCACCTGAAAATATCTTAAAGCAGATTTCTAGGGGCTGGAGAGATGGCTCAGTGATTAAGAGAACTGGCTGCTCTTACAGAGGACCTGGGTTTGATCCCCAGTACCTGTATGGCAGCTAACAGCCGTCTATAACTCTAGTCCCAAGGGAATCTCTTCTGACCTCCGTGGACATTGCACAACAAAGGTGCACTTACATACATGCAGGCAATACACACATACACATAAAATAAAAAAAAAAAGCTGGCCTTGAACTCACAGAAATCCACCTGCCCCTGCCTCCTGAGTGCTGGGATTAAAGGCGTGAACCACCACGTCCAGCAACAAAATATTTTTAAAATACAGATTTCTAGATCCCATCTTAGACAACAAACTCAGAACTCATATTTTTCATAAAAGTGATCTCAAGTAAAGTTTAAGACTTTTACATTATCTGCTTGTCTGCCACAGAACATTCTAAGCTCTGACTCCCACTTCATCTCCCACAACTTCTTCAAGCACCTCCCTGTAGATTCAACGCAGAAGAAGGAACTCTGGAAGATAAATGATGTGAGGCTGTGACACCCTTCCCTCCCCTGCCCCATGGTCATGTAATGTGTGTCAGTAGATTACTCGTCCCCCTTGGTGGGAATACACTCATTTTAAAATAGGGGATTTGGAGGATAGAATGGAATAATGTAAGTGAACTTTGTAGTAAGCTGAGTCTTTTTGTAGAAGTAGACGAGCTATAATTAGTGCTGCATTTTCCTGTCCATAGTCTTCTTTCTGCTTTCTAAAGTGATTGCAATGATTTATGTGGAAGGCAGGAATTGGTGCAGTTGAGTGAGTACCTGAAATTGCAGAACTTGCCTTCTGTGTCCTAGTCTCGCCTATATATAAAGTGACAGTTCCTAATCTTTCTGACTTAGAAGTTAATCTCTTTCATACTGGTCAGTTGACTGCCAGGTCTGTTTGATTTCATTCAGTGTGCATAGCAAGCCTGAAGAAGAGGCAAGAGGAGAAAGTACAGTTCAGCTGGTGGATTTGGTAGAGGCTCATGACAGGTTCCTTAAGTCAGTGCTCTCTATGATTTTTGGTTATGCACTCAAAAAGAGGTTTGTGAAAATAACCTTAATTGTACATATACTTTAAAAAATATTTAAAACTGAGTGTATTGCTATGAGCATTTACTATATCTAAGATATACATAAAAATCAAATTACTAGGTGTGGTGGTTTGAATGAGATTGTCCTCCATAGGCTCCAAGTGTTTGAACACTTGTTCATTTGAAGTTTGCAAAAGGTCATGGAACCTTCTGGAGGTGTGGCCTTGCAGGAGGAAGTATGTCACTGGGGGCATGCTTTGAGAGTTAATATTCTTGCCCACTTCCATTTGGGCTCTCTGTGCTTCCTATACTTACTTGGAGATGTGAGTACTCAGCTTTCTGCTCCAAATACCTCTACCACCATGCCTATTGCCATGATGGACTCTTAGCCCTCCAGAATCATAAGCCAAGCAAACTCTTCCTTCTGTAATTTGCCTTGGCCATGCTGTGTTATCACAGCCACAGAAAGTAGCTAGTACAATATGTAAATAGAGGGTGCATAATATTATGAAGGAAGAATAGCAGGGAACCATTCAAAAATAGTTGAAATTATAGATTTGTTACATATATATACATATATTATAACATATATTCACAAACACAAAGATAGATAATAGATGATAGATAGATAGATGATAGATAGATAGATAGATGA
>NW_008350535.1:1444524-1480611 GCF_000622305.1 Nannospalax galili
GATAGATAGATAGATAGATAGATAGATAGATGATAGATGATAGCTAGATGACAGATACCTGAGATAGATAGATGAGATAGATAGATGATAGAAGATATAGATAGATGATAGATAGGTAGATGATAGATAGATAGATAGATAGATAGATAGATAGATAGATAGATAGATAGATGATAGATAGATAGAATAATTTATCAGTCCAGAGTAGCTGGTATTCCTTGCGACTTGGCTGGCAAAGTTGAATGCATAGAGACATAAGGAAAATATTCCACGTCCCCACTGTTAAAGACATGAAGCAGAATTACCTCTAGAAACATTTTCAACACTGGAGGAAAAGCAACATATTACCAACTATATCATGTGGGAAAATTGCTCAAACATTATATCAGGCTCATTAATTTTTAATAAGAGAGAAATTTAAAATAATTTGTATTTATTTACCTTCAATACAAATATGCACTCGGGCACTGTTTTAATAATCTTCAGCATAATTAAGATTTTAAAAAATTAACCAAATCACGGCATACAAAATAGCAAATTTAGGGTGTGAGTCCATGCCTCTAGCTCCATACCAAATTCCATCACCTCCTCCAGTCTTAAGAAGTATACCCATCTGTAAGAGTTTTGGCGTAAATTAAACAAAATAGTCAGTGCAATGCATCATACAATGTGAATAGCCAAAATAAATCTTCAAGGTCCTTTGAAACACACTGCATAATCAATAAGTTAAGAAGGTTTTAGGGTTTCTCTCAGAGAACAAAGGAAGAGCTTCATGGACAGGAAAGGCGTGGCAGTTCCTCTGTCTTGCTCTCAAGTTCTCTTTCTCATTCTCACTCATACACACATACAAACACATACATACATACATACATACATACATGCATACATACACATTTCAACAGCAATCTCAAGAAGCTATAAAATTCTAAGTCAAAAGATAATATGGGTGCAGGACCATGTTCAGAATTCCACCTCCTAGTCCCTCATAGCAGAACCCTTTGTTATACTCCACAGTTTGCCTCATGGCGATGAAGTGGCTGACAAAGCCACACAGAAAAGAAAGTGACAGCAATGAAGACAGTTCACAGATCAACCTGCACCTGGAGGGACCTGAGTGGAAAAAAAAGTCCACACTGACAGATAGTGTTCTATCAAAATGGCAAGGGCTGTTCTTTGGAGTCAGTGACACAGAAATCTCCTTGTCTCTGGCTGTCACCATGCACCCCCTGGTATCTCAGGACTAGAATGGTGGGTTTCTTTTTTGTGAACTATCTGAGAGATTTTTGGTCCACAGTTCACCTAGTCTTCATTGCATTGGCCAACATACTGACATGGATCATGGTAGAGCAGAACTGTTGGACTACAGTTCTCTACAGTTCACTCACATTTCTGTACATCTCGGTAAGAGAGGTACTGTCTTTTGTGGTCCACACTACCTTAAAGGATGTTTGCATAGTGAAAAGCCATGCAAGAGAGAAATAGTGTCTCCCTCTCAGTCAAGGGCAGGCACACTAACTGGCCATTGCTACTGGTTTGTGTTCTATAAACTCAGTTTTCTCTCCATTCTCATAGCATGCTCACACATCAGGCTGGATTTCATTCAGTTGCCCACTAGAGACAGACAATGAAACACCAGCACAGGGCTTATTCTCTGCCTATAGACTTGCTAAAATTAGTACCTTGTTCTGCTTTCTGGTCCATGAATTTTGTGTCTTCTTGGATCACTGAAGATGAATTTTGTATCGTCTACTTAGATTACTGAAGATGTTTTGCTTGTTAGGTAAAATCTAACAGTCTTCAGTTTGGGGCAATTATTATGGTTTGAAAGGACCATGAGAGCCAGGACCTGTACTGAGACCAAAGTCTATATTGATGAACAACAGGTATGCCCTGATGTACATGAATGAGATGTGAGGAGATGGGATATTGGGTATAGAGGCAGCTAGATTTTTACAAAGCCAACTGTCTTTATCAAGAGTTCACAGTGTCTGAGCTCTCTCACTAGGTATGTAATCATCAAGGAGTCTTTCATTTTAAATGAATGTGAACCAAGGTTCGTTCAAGCATGCAGTCCGCCTATAAAGACAGGCATTTACATATGAGTAAGTACATGACAAAAGTGATTGTGACAAGAAAAATGTAAGTCACATTTTGTCATTTTTAACCACAGTTACATACTCTGACTAGTGTGTGGAATGCTACAATAGAGAGAACTACATGCCATTGTAAAGTACCTGATGAGAAAAAACAGGGAATCATGAGCTAATGAGAAAAGTTTGAGAAGCTCTGAAGCGATAGTTGTTGTATAGTT
This sequence comes from Nannospalax galili, assembly GCF_000622305.1. Lineage (NCBI taxonomy): Eukaryota > Metazoa > Chordata > Mammalia > Rodentia > Spalacidae > Nannospalax > Nannospalax galili. The sequence continues at coordinate 1,446,836 of NW_008350535.1, forward strand.
TAATGGAAGCAGAGCCCTAACCTTAAAATGAAAGTGTGTAATAAAAACGATCTCTGAAAACCAGCACTCAAAAGAAGTTAAGTGATTAAAGGTAACTAAAACTGTTTTCGAAAAGAAAATTATTTCCTCCTGAGAATTTATTCTGTCATGTTAGTGAATTTCATATGATGATCTTTTATGCTATTTTAGTTATAAATACTGAATAGTGTTCTTTGAAACTTTTAAAAGGAAGGAATTTTTGAGTTCATGACATTTCAGAGTATTATTCTTTCATTAAGGAGACAGTGTACTTTGAAATTTCTGTTCTACCATCCGGACCACACTTGCAATTTTATCATTCTTCTGACACAAATACCAAGCATGTCAAAGTTCTTTCACCATGAATTTTCTCATGTGAAATGATCAGCCTCCATAATTTGTGAATAACTTGTTGAATTTTTGTGTCTTTCATACAAAAAAATCATCTTTATAACCCTTCCCCTTTGGCACCCTCCCATAGCCCCACCCCCACTGGAGTTCATACATTCTATCATTTGTGTTAAGGCCTATCATGTCAAGTTAGTGTCCACAGACATCCCTCAGTGCATGTTCATCCACTGAGGTCTAGTCACCCTATCTAGAGTCCATCCTTTAAGAAAATCAGTGCTCCCTCACCCAGCACTAATCAGCTGCCAATAATTCTACCACTGAGATTGGGGCCTGCTGCTCATTTCCACAGTTCTGTCCTGGGGTTTTATCTGCTTAAGTTTGCATGGGTCTTGTGCATGCTGACACCATTGCTCTAATTTCATATGAGAAGAATCCCCGGAGCCTGTAGGACTATTTCCATATGGTCATGCACCTCCTCCCTGGCTCCTACAATCTTTCCACCCCCTCTTCCACAATGGTCCCTGAGTCCTGGGTGGGTGGGTGGATTTTGATATAAGAGTCCTGTCCAAGGACCCACATTCTGCAGACTCTAATTCTCTGTGTTTCAGCCATTTGTAATCTTTTGCATTGCTGGAAGATGAATTAGTGTTCTCTTGATGCCTTGTTCTATGTTCTGTAAGCCTTAGATGTAGAGGTTGCACCCTAGATGTGTCACTTAGGCTTGGGCAATTCACAGACAATCTGTGTGTGATGAGTTGTGGTACTCCGTAATTATCTCTGTCTCTTGAAAAAGAAGCTTTTTTGATGAGTGGGTGACTGGGATATTTGTCTATAAATTTAAGGATCAATACTTTGCACATAGTAAGAAATCACATTTGTCAAGGGATGTGACCGCCTTGGGGTTTTCTCTAAGATCTATGACCTCTCCAACTATGTGTATTTGGCTAGGTTTACAGTGTCACACATGAGTTTCCTCCCACTGAGTGGGCGTTAAGTCCAATTAGGTGGCTGCTCATTACCCTCAAGATAAAAAAGCCACTACTGCACCAATGCCATTTGCTGTACTGGTGACTGAGTGAATACCTTGTTCAATGATGACATTAGTCTATAGTATTCTCATTCACCTGTCCATGCAGAATTGGGTCTCATTTAGTGTTAACTCCTTGAAAGAACTCTGTAATATATCATACAGAATAAGAGTAAAAAATCTTTTCATCATTCAGTACATTGCAGAAGCATATAAGGTTATTCAGAGATATGAACAAATGTTTAGTGCACATATAAACTTTGCATCTAGGTTAAAGAATTGAAAGCCAGGTTTGAAGTTTAGCTTCATGAGGAGAGCACTTGCCTAGCATGTGTGAGGCCATCAGTTCCATCCCCAGCACATCAATTTAAAAAACGTGAAAAAAGAAATCAAGCTAAAACATTATAAAAATATATTATGTTTACTATTTCATCAAGCCAGGCATGGTGGTGCACGCCTTTAATCCCAGCACTTGGGAGGCAGAGGCAGGCAGATCTTTGTGAGTTCGAGGCCAGCCTGGTCTGCATAGTAAGTTCCAGGACAGCTGGGGCTACAGGGAGACCCCATCTCAAAAGGACAAAAAAAAAAAAAAAAGGTTTTTGATTTCTATCTACGACAGACTAATATTTTCTTCCACAGGCAATTATTGCTAACCTGAAAAGAATTTGACAGCCATGAAGTTCTGGATTTCTTTTCCCTCTATCCGTTCATGGTTCTTTCAAAAGCAACTGTGTGATTTCAGTTAGAAACAAGGCATGAATAGTGCTGGGCTTAGTAATGAAGCTGGACAGCTTGGGAGATTCATTTTTCATTTTTTATTGAATTTTTGTGTATTTCATACAGAACATCTCAATCAGTCTTAATCATCTTTATGCCCCTGTGCCCACCAGCACCCTCCCATAGCCTCCCACTGAAGCCCATATATTCTGTCATCCCTGTTAAGGCCAAAGCATAGAGATCATGAGTCTACTGAATGCTGGTCCTTGGACAGGACTTCTTTACTGAACTTTACCCACCCAAGGCTAAGGGACCACTGCAGAAAAGGGGGCAGAAAGATTGTAAGAGCCAGGGAAGAGGTGCAGGACCATATGGAAACAGAGTCCTACATGCTCCTGGGAACCTGCTCATATGAGTCTATGGCAATGGTGTCATCATACACAGGTCCCATGCAAACTCAGGCACACAAAAACCCAGCTTAGAACTGGGAAAATGAACAGCAGGCCCCAATCTTATCTGAAGAAATATTGGCAACTGATTACTTCTAGGTGAAGGAGAGCTGGTCTGCCTAAAACAAATGACTCTATATAAGCTGACTAGACCTCAGTAGATGGACTTGCACTGGGGAACAACTGGGGACAATGACTTGAGATTCATTTTTTAAATAATTTATACTTTAAAATGCAATTTTAATGGCTGGGGAGATGACTCAGTGGTTAAGAGGACTGACTGCTCTTAGAGGACCCAAGTTCAATTCACAGTGCCACATGGCCACTAACAATGGTCTGTGGCTCCAGTTCCAGGGGATCCAACACCCTCTTCTCACTTCAGTGGGCATTGCACAATATGGGTACACAAACCTACATACAAGCAGTACACTCATACACATAAAATAAAAATAATTTTAAAACAGAATGCAATCTTTAACTTTAATAAGTACTTTCTTGTTGCCTATTCAATGAGGGCCTTTATTATTATTATATTATTTTTATGCAGCATAAGTCCTGAACAGAGCATTGAAGTGCTCTTCTGCTTAGCATTTAGGAGGACTGAATTTTCAGCACATGCTCATTACCCAGACTAGAATGTCCCTTAAAACATCATTTCAAATAAGAGAAACAGCCCTTTATTAGGCTTAGAAGGCCATTCTATGCCTGTTGCTATATCTAATGGGACTGTACCAGATGACTTATAACATTCTCCTCAATTTGAAGAAGCCTTTTATTAATGCAAATATAAACACTCATGTCAAAAGGCCTGGGACACAAAAATATGGAATATGCGTATAAAATGTACAAGAGCATCCAGCACTAAATATATTCTATAATCTGATAAGACATGAATGAAACAGAGCTCCAAGCCCTTAAGCACCTGGCTTTGTTTCACCAAATAGTATGTGTTGCCAGGAAAGGTTTGATTCTCTGGTAGAAGTATTTTACTATCAAATCAGGAAGCTGTCTGCTTTAGGGAAATGAAATCAGATTAAATTATAGCTTCAGAATGTTTCTGCCCATTATACCAATTCAGGCCAACTTGAAGACCGACTGAAGTCTCCTCCATCCCTTTTTGAATTGGTTAGAATCAAAGTTGCATATGTTTGAGTCACCAATCGGCTGTCCATGGGTCTTTTTGTTCAGCCTGGATAGAACTCTCCGGCAGGTGAGGTGAAACTCTTCCAGTGCTGTCTATCCTTGGCCTTGGAGTGTCCAAGTCCTGGAAGGCTGACTGGCAAAGCTTGCAGGTCTAAACCCTGAAAGCTATTCCTATTGTTGCAGGTGTTAGAAGCCAGAGATCTAACTCCAGACACTCAGAATGGAGCCTCGTTGCTCTGGGCTGTAACCACCAGCAGCCTCTGCAATGGACAGCTGTTTTAATCCTCTGCTTCCAGCAGCAGTGAACAGCAATAGAAGATACAGCAAGCAGCCACAGGCACCACCTCCTAGCAAGCAAACGCTGTCCCTCCCACATTTAGCAGCTGTGTCATCCACGCACTTCTGTGCCTGAGATACAGGGAAGCAGATGAGAACTGAGGCACAGATCTAGACTTCCGTCTCCACATTCACACTCATTACTTTCCTTTGTTTATTTGCCAAGTGATGCTGACTGTTAGGACCATCATAAATCCATTAGGCCTTTCTCTTCTGTGTTCTAAGGGAGGAAAGCAAAATAGGATATGGTGTTTAAAAACTAAGAATAAAGTAAATTGTATTTTATGGAAGAGTTTATTTTTAGAGAAAAACAATTTCTCTCTCACAAGAGTACAAAATAGCCATTTGCGATCTGTAATAGAATAAAAGCATGCTTGGTGAGTACTGTGGATTTTTTTTATCACATTTATTAGATGTGATATAACTTAATGTTATCTAATGATTCTTTTTCATAGCTCGTGTTTTTTTAAATCTTTTTTTCACTGTGTATCCCTCAGGCATTGTGTTTTAGATGCTTTAGGTGTCACTGCCCACTTCCCCATGAATCTTTCCATCCCAAGTAAAGTGGATTTGGGAGCACTACCTAGAATCTTTTAAGATTCTAACCCCAGCTCATATCTCACTGCAGCACATCACAAGAAGAAAGTGATGGGAGTGGGATCTCAAGGGGAGAGGGGCCTTTCAGGTGTTGCAGCATACAGAGAAATAAGAGTTTAGTATTTTCTAGGGAGTTCATTGTAATGGGTTACCTTCATTTAGTGTATAGTGAATTGCACACCCTTCCGTGTGATGGAGATTCACCACAGAACAAAACAGACAGGCTTCCCAGTTACCCCAGCTCTCACACCTTAGTGAGGAAACTCAACAGTAAGCAAATGATTGTTGAATAAAATACTGAGTGGTTTCGACAGCCAGAGGGACAAGGGGGTTGGCACAATGGAATCAAGATTAACATGTGATGGGTACCTGATGTCTTCTAAGGTGTGGCATCAGATCAGCATATTAAAGGAAATGATGGTACAAGGGTGTGATTGTTTATAGGAAGGTTCGTGCAGTTGAGGGAACTGAAAATGGTCCTGGCCAGGTGTGGTGGCGCACGCCATTAGTCCCAGCACTTGGGAGGCAGAGGCATGCAGATTTTGTGAGTTCAAGGCCAGCTTGGTCTACATAGTGAGTTAAGGTCAGCTGGGACTACAGGGAGACCTCAAAAAGACAGAAAAAAAAAAAGATAAAAGAAAATGGTCCTGCTCAGGCATATGCTTGACCTGTTCAGAAGGGAGACTAGATAACAGCGAAAAAAATGACTAGAGAGGATGTAGCAGTAACCAAATCACATAGACCCACTGAAATCACAGAGGAACTTTAAATTTTATTCCAAACATGCAGAATAGCAATAGAGGTCTTTCAGTAGCAGAATGATATAATCCATTTTATTTATGTAACACTATTGAGTAATAATATACATGTTATCAACTTCAAAATATTAGTGTTACAATGTGAGGTATGCATACACCCTTGAAACCATCACTGCCATCAATTTTAATGCACATGTCCTCTCTCCCGATAAGATCTTTTTATCTCTGAACAATTGCTCCATCCTTCTGCCCTATTCCACTCCCCTCAATTCCAAGCACCTACTGACTGTGTTCATCACTGTGGAGTAGTATCCATGTTCCATAAGTCGAAAATCCCACTAGACTATTACACAATATTACAGAAAGTGTGGGGGTGTAGTAATAGCTTCATCACTCAGCATGACTGTTCTGAGACTCACCCAGTGGTTGTGTGCATGTATAGATCATTGTTTTGCTTTGCCAAATAAGATTCCATCATGTGGCTGTTCTGTAGTTTGAAAGACTTTTAGACAGTGCCCAGTCCTTTTGGGGGGTGAATATAAGGATAGAATGACTGAGACCTGCAGTAGATGTGCACTTAACATTTTAAGGACTTGCAAAGCAATTCCCAAAGCAGTTATGCTTTTATACATTCCTAATAGTGTGTGAGGGTTTCACTTTCTCCATAGCCTCCCGACATGTACAAAAGTCAGACTTTTATTGGTTTCCTTTTCATTCATTCTCTCTGATGAAAACATAGTAATTAATATCTCACTGTGGTATTAAATTGTGGCTTTTTAATAACCAATGTTGCTGAGTACTTTGCAAGTAGTATTTGCCATCTGTATGTCTTCATTGGTGTAAGACTATTCAAATCTTTACAGACGTTAAACCATTTGCCTTCATATTAGCTACTTGGTATACAATAAAAATACTGTGTACATTTGTGAGTACAAAGTGATGCTTCCATATGTGTTTACAATATGTAATATTCAAATTAGAATAAGTACATCCATTTTAAGTTCTTGACTTCACCTAATGGTGACTTAAACCCCATTCATCAGTCTTCTCCAATCTGCCCTCCTCCTGACCCTCCCCAGCGTCTATTAATCACTATTTATATCATGCTTGATTTCTAGGCAATCAGCTTTTTCTATATTCCACATATGGATGATATTGTGTAATATCAGTCCTCCGGAGCTAGACTTATTTCACTTACTGACATCCTCCAGAGCCATCTGCTTTCTGCAAATGGTGGAACGTCTCAGTATTGTCTTTGCTGTGGCTACTATAAGTGAGATTGTTTTCCTTGTTTTCTCTTCAGATATCTTGCTCTTGGTGTATAGAAACACTATTGATTTTTGCTTGTCAATTTTGTATCATGCAACTTTACTGAATTATCTCATGAGTGCTAATAGAATGTGGTTGAATATTTGCAATTTATATAATTTCTTTCTGTTGTTTGATTGCTGTGTCCAGGACTTCCAGTGCCATGTTGAATGTAGGCGGTGGAAGCATTTGAAAACAAGCATGTCTCGTTCCAGATCTTAGGAAGGTTTTAGCTTTTTCTCATTCTCCTGGAAGTTTTTCTGTGTCCCGGTTGTATTCATACATCCTTCATCATGTTTGCGTGCATGCCTTCTGTACCCATTTGTTACTAGTTTTTATATAAACAGATGATGAATTTCATCAAATGTCTTTTGTATATCAATTGAAATAATCATATAGTGTATTTTCTTTATCCTTTAAAGTCAGTTTGTCACATTAATTCATTTGTGAATATTGAACCAGCCTTGTATCCATAGAATGAATCCCCCTGGATCATGGAGGATTAATGTGCTGCTGGATTCAACTTGCTAGTATTTCACTGGAGATCATTTAAAAATGTGTGTGTGTGTGTGTGTGTGTGTGTGTGTGTGTGTCCTGCGTGTGTGTAAGTGCACCCATGTCGTTCAGTGTCCATGAACGTCAGAAGAGATCATTGCAACTGGAACTGGAACTGGAGTTACAGACAGCTATTAGCTGCTATGTGGGTGCTGGGAATCAAACCTGAGTCTTCTGAAGAGAAGCCATTGCTCTTAACTGCTGAGCCATCTCTCCAGCCCCATCACTGGAGATTTTTGCATCTGGCTCATCATAATATTGGTATATAGATTCCCTCCCTTTCCTCCCTCCCTCCCTCTCTCTCTCCCTCCTTCCCTTTTTCTCTCTCTCTCCTCCTTCCCTCCCTTCATTCCTTTCTTTTGTTCTGTTCTTTCCTTCCCTGATTTTAGTATTGGTGAATTGTGTAGTCAGTCTTCTTTCTCATGGGCCAAGTTTACAAAAATACTTCCTCTGAAACTTTCTGGAAATTGAAAATTATCCAAGAATTGGTGTTAGTGCTTCTTCAAAAGTTTGATGCAATTCAGCAGTGAAGCTATCAAGTCCTGGGCTCTTCTTGCTTGGCAGACATTTTAGCATTAATTCAAAATATTATTATTTTTCCATTCAAATTTTCTTCTGTTAATTTCTTTTGTGCTGATTAAACTTATTATTTGACAATTTCATACATGTATAAAATGCATTCTGATTACTCTCCCCCCCATTCACATCCATTTCCCTGTCCACCTTACAAGTCTCTTTTCTACATTCATGTCTTTCTGTTTTGTTTTGTGACTGAGCGATGTTTAACCAGGGTCATCAGGGTAACCATCAACCATGTGTATATGACTGTTATGGGGTAACCAACTACTTTTGATAAACTACTGTTTTCTACATCTTCCTAGTTCAAACCAGTTTTCTAGGTTTTCCAACTTGTGACAAGATTGGTTTCTTCATGTTGATACAGGGTTTGTAGTCTAGTACAGGTGAAAATCTGGAGAATGTGAAAGAATATGGCTTTTCTTCATGTTTTCTGCTGGTGATAATGTAAAATAAATAGTTTAAAATGTAATTTTGCAGTTTCTTACAAAGTAAGCATGCTTTTATCAATTAATCCAGCAATTGTATGTGCCTGAATGAGCTGAAAATATATGGGCCAACAGAAATTCACATAATGGTGTCTGTAACAGCACGTATAAAACTTGGAAACAACCAAGATGTGCTTCAATAAGTGAATGGATGAGTAATAGATAGACAGTAGAAGATTGTTCAGCACATGAAAAAATGGTATGAACTCATTAAAACTTATGAAGGAAGCTTCAATGCAGATCTAAAGTCAGTATGAAAAAATACCCCTACACCTTTCATGATTCCAGCTCTGTGACATTCTATAGAAAGAAAAACTATGGAAACTGGAAAAGAATCAGTGGTTTCCAGGGGCACAGGAGAGTCTCAAGGAAGCAAAACTCCATTTTAGGATATTCACATGATTGGCACATATCACTGTACTCTTTCCCAAACCTCTAGAATGTACAAAATAATATGAACTAAAATCATCTATCGACTTTGGGTGACAATCATGAGTCAGTGAATGTTCTCCAGATATGGGACTGTGAAAAGGGGGGGGTGTTATCTTGTGGAAACTAGAGCATATGGGAAGTACCTGTGTTTGATGATTAATTTTTCTGTGAACCTGAAACTAATTTAAAAATAAAGAATATTTTCATTGAAAAATAGAAAATACCAATAATATTCTATTGTTATGATAGTCTTCAGGGTTTCAAATTTTACATTATTAGATTATCAGTGATCAGGTCATCCTAAACACAGTTATTTAATAAAATTAAAATGGCTCCAGACATCAACTGCATGTTAGGCTAAAAAGTTACATGGGATATATCATTGAATTATTTCAAAAGATACTTAATGTAAATATTATTGTTTTTACCTAATAGTACAGAGTTGAAGTAAATATGCAAATATTGCAGACTTGGTAAACAAATGGTTGCACTAACTCAAGTGTAAGGACTTCTAACTTGAAATTCCATGTTCTTACAATCAAAGATTAAGCAAGTTAGAGTATTTAGTTTCAAATTAATTGAAATACTTATTGGAAACAAAATGTCTTAACTATTACTAATTATTCTAGGTTCTATGTGTTCTAGATTTTAATAATTCTTATTGTTCACTTACTCTTGCCATTCTTTATATTGTCTGTATTTTCTTCCTTTCTGCCACTATTCTAATCAGTCTGTACTGGTTAGTCTTTGTCTAATTGACACCAACCTAGACATACCTATGAAGAAGGAGTCTCAGTTGAGGAATTTCCTCCATCAAACTGGCCTATGAGCATGTCAGTGAGGCACTTTCTTAATTGTCATCAGCATGCCATATGACTTTTATTCAAAGGGAGCATATTGGCAACCTTTAACATGATTTATTTTCCTACAAGTGTTTGAAAGCTAAGTTTCTTTGTATTTATATAGGAATAGAGGACTCATAAAGATTATAAGTATCTTAATTCTAAGTTGACTATAATTCTGCCTAAGATTTCCATCTTAAAATACTTGATGTTACAAGGTAGAAAGCCATAAAAACAGCTCCTGTGTGTTTCTATAAAAGGCAAATTGTCCAGGTATGGTAGTACTTGCCTATGATCTCTATACTCAGCAGGCTGAGACAGAAAGATCATCACAAGTCTGAGGCCATCTTGGACTAATAGCAAGACTGTTTCAATTACAACAACAACAAAACTGCAAGGTACTCTGTTCAAATAAATGTAAAATCATGTATCCTGTACTCTGAACCAAATAAAAAGATTAAAGCCAAATAATTTTAGATTGCATACTTAGTTTTGTTTCTTTATTCATTTATGTTTTAAGTAAATTGAGAGTCCAACTGACCAAGTTTGAGAGGGTCCAAATTTTCTATAATCTACTGCCAAGTAAAGAATCTTCAGAAAAATTCAATTTTGTTCCTCAATAACAACTTTCAGGAAGCTAGTTACATAAACACATGAATCTTCTAGAGATAAACCATAATGTACTTTTATTTCGGGCCATCAATATTTTTATGACAGCACATATCCATCTTCTGGTGTACTGTGATGAAAATTCTGTAATTCACATAAAGCTCTTCTATATCATAGAAACTAAATTATTCCCTCAGCAACCTCATAACTTGAGATGTAGGAAGTGAGATTTTTGTTTATCCCATAAATTCATCAATTCATTGAAATCTGCTATGGTCAAAGGTCTTAATGCTTTGAAATTTCAGTATTGAAATAGAGTGTTTCAACAGATATGCCAGCCCTCATTTTAATATTTTTAATCCCTTGATATTATTTCCATTATGATAAATTCAAATATCTTTAATAGTCACTGATTATTGTTCTTTTCTTCACATATGGACATTTCCTGGATTTCTCCTCAGTAGTTTCCACTAAATTTCAGCTCCTTAAGACTTCTGCGCCTGGGCGGTTGAATTAATGGAAACATTTTTGTGAAGTAAAAGAAGCTAAAATATAGAAAAGACAATGCACTTCTTGTTGGAGAGTCACTTAGAAAAGCTAGCAGAGTTCAGATTGTACTACCAAGAAAATCAACCCAATGTGGCTTTGGATTTGTGGCTTTATGTTTCAATCACATTTACAAACAAGTTGGATTTTCATTTTTCTCATAAATGTAATAAAAATCACATTTTACTATTTATGAATAAAATAACATAAAATACTAATATATACCTATTATTTTCAAGAGTGACTAGGCTAATATCTGAAACAAACATAGAATTATTGAATAGTTATATTCAACTTATTAAGTATCTAAACATGTTATTTTGGACTTTGAGAAAACAGAAACTTAAATATAGTTCTTTTCCTTAAGTTCTTTCTCCAATACTCATTAACTTACTTTTACATCCATACCATTAAGAGCAACTCTCCAGAAAAAGAATTTTGGGGTCTTTTTGAGACAGGGTCTCCCTGTAGCCCCAGCTGGCCTGGAACTTGCTATAAAGAGCAGACTGGCTTCAAACTCACAGAGATCTGCCTGCGTCTGGCTCCCAAGTGCTGGGATTAAAGGTGCATACCAACATGCCCGGCTATTAGAAATGTTATGTAGAAGTTTGTGGTCCATAATATAGTAAGTCTGACAGCTCTGATTTCTGTAAAGTTGACTTTGTGTATTTATAAGCAGTATTTTAATATACATGATAGACTTATACAGGATGCTGTCTAGGTGAGCAGTAAAGAACTGAGGACCGAGGCGCTCACCGAAGCTGAGTGATGAGAACCTTCCATTTTCAAGCCATTTCTTTAATTAAGGTTCTTTATTGAGACATATGTCACAGTTCTTCCAGAACCGTGTTTAGCATTTCTAAGCATTAAAAGTTTCAAGTAAAAATAACATGATACACTGAAAAATACAATCACTAGCCATGGTCACACGGCTTGTAAGTAGTACACTAAAATTTGGACCAGGTATTTATCTGATTCTAAGTTCATTGATACGCTTATTTATTATCAGCATTATGCCCGTGTGTGTGTGTGTAGGTGTGTGTGTGTGTGTGTGTTTGTGTGGTGTGTGTGTGTCTGTCACATAAAATACAGCATTAATTATACTGCCCTTGTATCACCCATTATCTTCTACATTGGACACGTCTTCACTTTGTTTACGTCCCACGATAAAGTTAAAAGGATCACATTATTGGGATTCTAGAGGTGAATAAACAGTAGCATTAGAGCAGTCAGGTGCCTTTCCAAGGTCACACAATGAGTAGTGTGGCTGAAATTTAAACCCAGGAGTTCTGACAAATGTGCTACTATGAGTCATTTCCCATTCTTTTGTATAAAAGAGAGCAGATATGTGAAAAATAAGTTTCATGTTTCTGTGGGCTCTTAAGAGCACATGAGGAAATTTGTTTTCCTGCTATTAGTTGTTCAATAATCAATCAATCAATAATTGAAAAACTTTGTCTAAATTATGGGTTAAATTTTGTCAAATCAGTTTAAGTACAAAATATTGTATAGTAATGGACAGAGCAATAGAAAGATAAAAGGAAAGAGGCTATTTCAAGTTCCTGCAAAACCAATAGGATTAATAATTTAGAAACAATCCAGATATGATTTTTTCACACACACACACATGAAATTTGCATTCATGCAAGCTGAGACCAATTTACAAGGTATCTCTCTGCAAGATTCCATGAACTATTATCATAAAATCTATGACTGCAGCTGGAGACGTGGTTGAGTGCTAGAGCGCTTACCTAGCATTCACAAAGTCTCAGATTCAAGCCCCAAGAGTCCACATAGCTTGTACATAACTTTGTGGAGGGGGCCCTATGAATCTCACACTTTTCAGGAACTTCCTGAGCCTTATCAGTTTTGTTTACCTCCTGACTCTCATGTGCCTCCTTCCTTCCTCCAAGACAGAATGTTTCATTTCAGAGCAAGGCCTGTATCAACAGCAAAGCCTAAACTGTGAGCATGATCAGCAATCCTTGGTCTGTCTATACTGTCATCAACAAAATGTTATTTACCCAACTAGAAAAATTCCATCTACATTATCAGCTGCTTTGAGGAACTAGAGTGTATGTGTCTAGGATAAAATTTCATCCTATTTCCTCATATATTATTGTCAGAAGGTAAGAACGAGAAAAGCGGTGCATAATGAAACAGTAATTGAAGTTAAGTACAAGAATGGAACGACAGATATTCAGGTAGCTGCTTCCCTCTCCCCTTCAGTGAGGCCCTCCTGCAGGTACAAGGAAGAACTGATAAAATATTCATGGATAAAAAAAATTTGCCTGAAAAAATTTATGATTTTCTTTGAGTTTGAAAAGAAGTTTAATTCAAAGGCTCTATTATCTGATTTGCCATCAACACAAACTTTCTCATACCAAATAAAACCATTGCATGTACACAGAGACAGACAGATATTTCTAATGTGTGTGTTACATGTATTCCCATTAGGGTTTTTTTTAAAGAAATTATTTTATTTATTATTTCTTTTCTTTAAAATTTTTAATTGAGCATTTATAATTTCATACATTTCTTAATCAAATTTAGACACCCCACCTACTCATGCTCCCCACCACCACACTTCATGTATTCCAACATACATGCTAAATCCAATCCAGTCAAGCATTTGTATCCAGATGTCCTTCAGTGTAAATTCACCCACTGGAGTCTAGTCAGTCTATTTGCAGATTGTGTGTAAGGTATACTCTCCCTTGCCCAGTAACAATCAGTCTCCAATAGCTCTCAGTAACTTTACAAAATTTAGGAACAGGCCAGCCTGAATTTTTCTGACATTCCTATGAAACATGTGGTCATTAAGGTGCTTTTACTAGCATGAAGGATGAAACATACTCTTAAGAACATCCAGCAAACACCTAGTTTAAATGATTAGTGTCTAATATGTGAGCTATTTTACAAATATGTCCTCAATGTTAAACTTTTAGATGAAAAAATATAATCCCAACAAAAGCATTTTGAAAGTTACATGACAGAATTTCAAGAAAGTTCAGACTGAGATTAATAAAATTGGAGCTGGGCATGATGGCGCATGCCTGTAGTCACAGCACTTGGGAGGCAGAGGCAGACAGATCTCTGTGAGTTCAAGGCCAGCCTGGTCTACATAGTGACTTCCAGGACAGCTGGGGCTACAGGGAGACCCTGTCTCAAAAAGACAGAAAATAATAAAATTTAAAAAATAAAATAAAATAAAATTAGAACATATCCTCAAAACGACTTTCTAAGATATTAACTTGGTAAAAACAGCAAGCATGACAAATAGCAGTTAATTAATAATATGCTACAGTAAGAAATTTTCAAGATTTGTGGAATTTTATCCATCAAAGATTAGAAAGAAACACTGTTTCCAAATTGGTTAATTTGGGGAGTTGAGTTAATTTTCAATGGATGGGGGAGAATATATGGAAAATAGGAAGGCTACTTTAGCATCTCACTGGTAGAAGTAGCAATGAATGATATCTCCCCAATACTGAACTGGCAATGTTTAGACCAAGTGAAGGGTCCAGGCAAGGAGAAGATCATCAGTCTTATCAGTATTCCACTGGGGCTATACATCAATAAAATGAAACTGGAAACCGGTAGTCAAGTAGCCTCTGATGAGATTAGTCCAGGTGTGGAAGAGCGAGGCATGGTCTGAGAGGATGAAGGGAAAGATACCAACACACCTGTGAAAGTGACACTTGAAATGCACATGGACATGTGACACCACGAGCTATTACTGATCTGAGAGTCTCAGGTAGAAAAAAATAAAGCGCCTGTAGTGACATGTTAAGTACTTAAAGGAAAAAAGAAATTAATAAAGAACAAATACCTGTATTTTTTGGAAAAAGAAAGCATTTATACAACATAAATTGTTAGTAGATTTTTCTCTGGGTGATCTTTTTTGGCAATATTATTAAAATTTTTATTGAATTTTTGGAAAATTTCATACAATATATTTTTTATCATATTTAGGCCCCATCTCCATTCCTCTTAATGCTTACCACTAGATTTTCTGTGCCTTGTCATATACGTTAAGGCCTTTCAAGTCAAGTTTGTATCCCCAAACACCCTTCAGTATGGGTCCATCCACTGGGGCCTTGTTAACCTATCTAGTGTCACATTCTTAAAGAAAGCAGACTCTCTCCTAGCAACTATTGATAGCCAGTAGTTGGGATGTCTTACCCACTTACTTCTATGCTGGGATTCTGTCTAGTTTGAGATTACATGATGCTTTTTTTATTTAAAATATTCTGTTTATTATTTTTATTTTATGTGTATTTTATGTGTATGCGTGTATTGCCTGCGTATAGGTAAGTACACCCATGTCATGCAATGCCCACAGAGGACAGAAGAGGTTGTCGTATCCCCTGGAACTGGAGTCACAGACAGTTGTTAGCTGCCATGTGGGTGCTGGGATTCGAACTGGGTCTTCTGCGAGAATAACCACTGAGCCATCTCTTAACCGCTGAGCCATCTCTCCAGCCCTGAGATTACATGAGTCTTATGCATGCTGTGAGTTCATATAAGTAATTTCCCAGCTGTGTGGAAAACTATTTCTTTGTGGTCATCAACTATCCCTGGCTCTTACAGTCTTTCTGCCCTTTCTTCCACAACAATCCCTGAGCCTTAGGTGTCAGCGGTCTGATATACATGTGCTATTCAGGGATAAGTACTCTGCAGTCTCATTCTCTGCACTTTGGCCAGTTGTGGCTCTCTGGGTTGAGAACCATCTGATGCATGAGGAAGCTTCTCAAGGGCCGAAAAATGCATTAATATTGTTTCTGGCTCCTGTTGCACAAAGTTCCCTGAGCTGTAGGTGCAGGGGTTTCATGCAGATTTGTCACTTAGGGCTGGGCACCTTGCAGACAACTTATTCACTGCATGTAATCAGTTCTGCAACTTCATAACAGTCTCCGTCTGTTGTAACAAGAAGCTTCTTTGATGAGTGGTACAAGGTACACTTGTCGGTAGCTATAACGATATGTATTTAAACTGCAGTTAGAAATTAGATTGCTCTATGGATGTGACAAAGATAGGTTTTGCTCTAGGATCTATGTCATCTCCAGCCATGTGTAGATAAAGCTATGTAGACAGTACCACATATGAGTTCCCTCGCACTGAGCGAGCCTTAGGTCCACTTAGGCAGCTATTGATTACCCCCAATATAAAAGTACCAGTACTGAAGTAATAGAGATTATTTGCTGGGCTGGTCACTGTTGTCATTCATAGGTTTTTACACCTGGGTTGGATCATTGATTGTTTTTCTCCCTTAGCACCTTGCATATCTTCTGATACTGTGACAACCAGTGCTCAGGCTTCCAGGTCAGTTACAGCTAGATTACTCCAAGTCCTGTGTCTGAATTATGTCCTGTCTTCAGCAATGGGGTCTTACCTTCAAGTTCTCAGAGAAAATCAAGGACTGTAGCAACACCCTATATTATTTTGGGAGTCCCTTGGATTACCCTGACCAACAACTCAAAGGGAGGTTTCCCTTCCCAGCACTGTGTTTTTAGTTGCATAGCCTTCAGATCTCTACATTCACTCACTATTGCTCCCCTTATTCATTAGGAGAGAGAAATGTTGTTTGTTGGGTACTTGCTGCCAACCCCGAGAGGCAAAATTCAATTCCAGAGCCCACACAGTGGAAGGAGAGAGCTGACACCTGCAAGCTGTCCTCTGCTCTCCATGCACAAGCTGTGGCATATGTACAGCATGGCACTTGCATGCCCACACACGTGCAGACACAGAATTTTTTGTCTTTTTGAACCAATTTTTTTAAGAATTTCTCCCTGTAGCCTCAGCTGACTTGTAACTGGCTATGTAGATCAGGCTGGCCTCTGCCTCACAGAGATCTTCCTTCCTTCACCTGCTGGGCCTGCTGCATACTGAGATTAAAGGCATGCACCACCACTCCCAAGCCAACCTTTTTTATTTAAAAAAGAAATGAAACTTTCTTGTTTGATGCAAAATATTTAGTATAAAAATTTACAAGATAATACAGAACTGGAAATTTCAGAAAACAATTCCTTTCTCTAGGCCTGCTTGTGCAAAAGAAAGAAGTTAAAATGGCTAAAAATCTACTGGACAGAGAGCGGTCCCACAAGACTTTGGTAACTGGCGCTGGAGTCTCTACAGTGTTCTGGGATCCTGCATCTGCCACTGAGAGAAAAACTTCCCTCTGTGTTCAGCTGCTGCAGGAGGAAACTGTAGCCACCCAGATGAAAACATTTTCTAGGACAAAGTTCAGAAACACAGAAGCAGGGCTTAAGCCAACAGAAAGATAAAGGATCCAGCATGGTTCCTTTGCAGCCTTCCAGTGTGCCTGCAGCGCCCCCTGTTGGAGCAGCGTGGCATGGAGCCAGATGACACAACCTTGAAATGGTGCCGAGTCCCCACCACAGAATAGCGTCTAAGATGGGAAATTCAAACTTTGACACAGCATCTGGCATATCTTTGTCACCAGGATTATTAGTTTTCAGCGAAAAGCATAGCTTATTCACACAAAACTACATAATATGCTTTTATTTCTCTGGAGTAGATATTTGAGGGATATTATTGCAGAAAATAATTTTTTTATAAATTTTTCATATTGCCAGAGCGTTTTTCAAAAAGAAAATCACACTTCTGCTAGTATTCTGAGAATATTCTTTTCTTCAGTCCTCACCGGCAAGCAGTGATCACTTTTACATCTTTGAGCATAAGAGAAAAGTAGTGCCGTTTCTTTGGCTGTCCTCTTCTGTGTCTTTAACCATCTCCTTACATGTGTATTAATGTGCGGTCCTGCTTGTTTTTGTGAATTTTTGTTCTTAAATGCGATTACACGTTTTCCTTTTGGGACTTTACTGGAATATATCCTACCTACATATTAGTTGTACAGGATGTGTAGTTTATGAAACTATCTTCCCATTGAAGAATAATGCTGCACTTTCATTTGTGATCACAATTTGTTGTCCTCAGTGAACTTGTATAGCTTATATTCTTTTTAATTAAACTTTTTTTTATTTTATGTGTTTTTGGTCTACATTTATGTAAGTTCACCCATGTTGTGCAAAATGCACAAGTGCAGAAGAAGGTGTTGAAGTCTTTGGAACTGGAGTTATGGATGATTGTTAGCCACTATGTGGATTCAGGGAATCAAATCTGGTCCTCTGGAAGAGTAGTCAATGCTCTTAACCACTGAATCATCTCTCCAATGCTATAATTTATATTCTTAAATAAGCTTTTATACTTTCCTTATTAAATTCATTTTTAAATATTAACACATATTTGGATATTTAGTATTAAAGGAAAGCTATCAATTTTATACTATTTCCATTAGGATTAAAAAAAGATTTTGTAATAATGAAAATGTAATGACACAAAAGAAATGTTAGGTTTACTTCTCTTCGATGATAGGGTAAGGTATGATTCAGTCTATCAAATGTGCTTTCTCAGTTGACCATCCAAGTCCCAAGCAACTGCATGTCCACCATCTTTGACACTTGCCTTCCTGGTTAATTATGACAGCTGTCAACCCAGAGCACAGTAGCAGGAAAAGAACATGCAAGAAATTGTGTGTGATATTTATGTGGCAGGAAGGGCATCAGCAGTTATTAGCACTGTTCACATGTATTGGAGAAAATTTGTCCTTAGGTAGCTTGTGACAGAAAACTGAGAGCTATGACATCCCTAGGAAAGTGTTACTGTTCTGTGGGAAAAACAAATTAGATAGATAGATAGATGATAGGTGATAGATAGATAGATAGATAGATGATAGATGATTAGATAGATAGATAGATAGATAGATAGATAGATGATAGAATGGATTTTAAGAAACTTAGTATCTTCCATGGTATAATTATCTGATACCTGGCCCCCAGACTGAGATCTCTTAACTGTGATAGTTTGCTTTAGCTATAGAAATTTGAGGTTTCTGTAATGTCTTGCTATCAATAAGGGGAAATTTGGGTTTTGCTTATTTTTTCAGTATTTTTGTTATTGTTTCCTAGATACTCTGAGACAAGTTGAGTAACAGCAAGAGCAAGCATCCCCTGACAAGACTCTCTTAATGGACAGTACCTCCAGTACTTTACCACTTAGAATAATTGGCATTGGTTTTTAAAATATTGTCTCTATCACTTTAAGGGTTTCTTTCATGTTTTACATAGAATTTATGCTAGAATACAACCAACTGGATTTGTCAAATATCTTTTCATCATTTAATTATATAGCCATATTTTTGTCTCTTTCATTGTATTCAACTGGCTGGTTGTTTGACAGAATCTCTGATAAGGAGACACTTGGAGTAAATTCTATTTTTGTATTATGTGAAAATTATGATAATACATCAAAGCTACATGACAATGCTTAGATATATGTTAATGTTTTCCAACACTTTGTGTTTATGGCTCTAAATGAGACCAGAGAACAATCCTTTTCTTTCCATCTTCATAGTTGTTATCTTAAACTTGTGGGGTCAGTTCTCCCTTTCCATCATGTGGGTTCCAGGAATCAAACCCAGGTTGTCAAGCTTGCTGACAAACACTTTTCCTGCTGAGTCATCTCATGAGCCCTAATGTACATTTGAAACAGACTTCTTTTTATGCTGCCTTTTTGTCCTTTTCCAATCTGTAGTACAGTATACAGAGAATTCACATTACCTACATGACCAGTTCTATTGCACATTCTCTAACATGAAACATCCTGTTTTAAAAGAACTGTGTATCTTTCTCTCCCTATATAAGAATAAAAAATAATTGAAATGAAAATTGGAAATGATTTCCTCCCTTGGAAGTCATTTATACTTACGTGTAGTAGAAATCTAACTGTAGGGGTGAGAAAATGGCTCAGTGGGTAAAATGCTTACTGTGCAAGCATGAGGACCCGAGTTCGGATCCCCAGCTGCAACTCCCTCAAAAATCTGGGCATGGCAGTGCACGCCTGTACCCCAGCACTGAGGATTCAGAGGCAGAGACAGGCAAAATACATTGGTTGGCTGGCCAACAAAGCAAGCCAAAACAGTGAGGTCCAAGTTCAGTAAGAAAAATGTTCTCAAAAAATAAGGCAAAGAACAATACAGAAGAATCATGAATGCCAACTCTGGCCTCCATGTGTACATGCATAGTTGTGCACACTTGCACACACAAGTACGCACACACACAATGCACAAAACCAATTGTACTTAACATTGAATTTGAAGGACAATTCATTCTAGTAATCATAAAAAACTGACAATATCAAATATATTCCATATCAAACCAAAAATTTCACACTTTTTGAAAATATGAAAATGCACCTTTAAACTCTGAGTCTGTGTGTGTGTGTGTGTGTGTGTGTGTGTGTGTGTGTGTTAGGAGTGGTGTGCTAAGCTCCAAAATTACTCAATAATTCTATGCTTTCACACAAACTAAACACAAATTCTTGTTGCTTGCAACTTGTGTTGACCTACAAAGTCACTATAATTTGGGTAGCAGTAAGAGTTGTTAGGCTCTGAGGACAGCTTATATTTAATTTAAAGTAAAGTACTTAAAACGATCATAATGAGGTATGACAACCATATTGACTAATCTACACAGAAGAATATGTCATTGCAATAGTAATCGGATGAGCCACCCAATTAATTAGCAGCAAATTGGACAGATTGCTTTGGCAGTTTTCCAAGAGAGAAAGCCCTTCTGGTGTTTGCTTCCGAAGCAAAGGAAACCAATTTTCTTTACCACCTTGTAATTCTTAAGTTTTACATGCCAGAATGTAATCAGCATTCAAAGCAGAATTGCAAGATGGAGAACCAGAGATGTTTGTGGGGAGAACTGTGACTTTTGTCACCTGTAGGCATCATGATTTGGTGAGAAGCTTTTCCAGTGTTTCCTTGCCTTGTGAATATTGGAACTATTATAGCCTTGCAATGTATATAACATTTGCCTTTATAACTCATTTGATTCCTATAACAGGCTCCAAGATGTTATCCTCCCTATTTATAGCAATGAAATGCAAGCTCAGCAATGTCAAACATTCTACCCGTGGTATACCATAGCTGGTATAGCGCCATAAATCTGATGGCAAGACAGTCTCTTCCTTGAGATCACTGCCAGCTCAGGGAGAGTAAACTTCATGGAGCTCCTGCTTGTTAACTCCCCTGATACTTCAGCTTCTTCAATGACCTAGAATAGAACAGTAGAGAACTTGGCCATGAAAAATGTTAAAGTTTACTTTTTTAAATGCCTGACCTTGTGTTCAGAGACAACAGAGCCAATGGATTTCACATTAAATGACTTTTTGAGATACCAAAATAGCAAATGAAAACTTCTTCCTCTTTAGTTTGAGTACATTGATGCAGAGTCTGTAAATGATCCCGTGATGAGCTGTATTGCCAGTTGAGTAGCAACTCTCTGCTTTATCTCAAAATAGCACCAAGTCTCATTTACTTTGCAAATTTAAGGAAGCTTATGCCACATTGAGTTTCCTACTTTTCTTCTTGGTTCTTGGTGCATCACTTTCACTTACCATCCTTTTTTGTTTTGTTTTGTTTTGTTTTCTGTTTTTTTTTTGGGGGGGGGTGGTTTAAGACAGTGTCTCCCTGGGGTCTCAGCTGGCCTGGAACTTGCTGCATAAACCAGGCTGGCCCCAGTCTCACAGATATCCACCTACCTCTGCCTCCCAAATATTGAGATCAAAAGTATTTGCCCCCACGTCCAGCCACTTACAGTTCTTTAATCACATTCTCATTACCATTAAAAAAAATAATAAATAAATAAAAAGAACAGTAAAGAAAAAAAGCAACAACAGCAAAAAACAAAAACCGCAAGTCTACAAGTATCCCCCCAAAGCCTATTATTTTGTGTGATTTATTGACCTCTGCTCTACACAATAATGTGTCAAACTTCTGAATTTCACTATATGATTGATTTCTTAAGTAGAATTTGGAAGAAGACTTGAGATGTCAGTAGCAAAATGCCTTTCTCAATCACCAGAGGAAGCTAATCAGGGAATCATGCCTGTGGGTAGCATACACATTCATCTTTGCCTCGGCGGCGGGGCGGGTATGAGCGGCGGGGCGGGTATGAGGTGTGACTAATCGCATCTTTGTGACTCATCTCGGTCTGTAATAACATGCTCAGCAGTGACATCAGTGGTTACAGGAGATGGATGCTGCATGTTCAACTGGAATGTCTGCAAAACTGTGCATGATGCAGAGATAGCTTGCAGTGGATGCAGCCTGCTTCCCCTACAATAGCGCATCTGCCATGACCCATCCTCAGTATGCTCTGGAGACTGCCACGAGCCCTAATCAAACGGCAATTTCAGACCCTGTTATTATAACGATTTATTTATCAAAAAATGACCTCTGGGGGCTGGAGAGATGGTTCAGAGGTTAAGAGCACTGACTACTCTTGCAGAGGACCCGGGTTCGATTCCCAGCACCCACATGGCGACTACGAACCGGCCTTAACTCCAGTTCCAGGGGAATCTGAAGCCCTCTTCTGGCCTCCATGGAATTGCATGACACGGGTGCACTCACATACATGCAAGCAATATACTCATACACATAAAAAATAAACATAATAAAATATTTTTTAAATGACCTCTGGGACTAGTTGTAGCCTAGCCTCGAAATTTGTTTTAAAATGGAAGAGGAAAATGAGTCCTTATATTTGTAATATGCTTGAGTTCAATGTTGATTCAGAGTCTTCAGAAACTTTTGCTATTCATTGATTTTTTTCCAACATTTCCTTTAAGAAAAGGAATGCCAAGAGGCAGAGGCAGGTAGATCTCTATGAGCTCAAGGCCAGCCTGATCTACATAGCGACTTCCAGGCCAGCTGGGGCTACAGCGAGACCTTGTCTCAAAAAACAAAACAAAACAAAAACAAAAACAAAAAAAGAAAGAAAGAAAAGGAACACCGTGAATTCTTTATTAAAGAATAATTTTTCTTTAGTTTTGAGAATTTCATACATAATAAAATATGATCATATCTATGCCCATTTCCCCATTTCAATTTGCCTCCATCCCCTCAACATGCCCTCATCCCAATTCATGTCTTTTTTTATTCATAACTTTCGAAGTCCAGTTAGTGCTGCCTACATGTACATGGGTCTGGGATCAACCACGGAAACAGGAAACCTACCTGTGGCCAAATCCTCAAGAGAATGAATCTCCCTCCCCCAGAAGCTATCAAATACCAGCAGCTCCTCAGTAGCATGGGGCCTCCCCCATCTATGCCTGAATACTGCCTAGCTTGTTCTTGTGTAGATAACCACAGCTGCTGGGAGCTTGTGTCCAGAAGGCAGCATGACTGTAAATACTTTCTTCCTGGAAAGGCCACATCTGTAAACCCTGGTTTTCTGTTCAATTATCTTCTAACAGACAATTAGCAGGCTAGAAATAGCAAACCGACCCTCAGAAGCCTCAGGGCTGGCACAGATTGAGTTTTGAAGTTTGTAGTGTTCAGGAAAATAGTGCTGGCCTTCAACTAGAAGGCTCAACTCTCTTACTACTTTAAAATTTAATGACACAAAAAGTTCCATTCAAAAGAATTTTTGATGTATCTTTTCTTTTAAACTGGAAAATCTTGAAGAGGCAAGAACACAGTATACAATTTTAAAATATTTTTGTTTTAAATTTTAAAATACAGCTTACAAAGCATTTTAAATTTTAAAGCTCATATGACAGAAATGCCCAGTAAAATGTGCTTCAGAAGAACAAAAGTTGGATGTGTCTATTACACATCTGCCATGGAATGTTTAACTGGAATTGGGAAGTAGAATTAGCTCAGAATTATCTGGTTGTGAAAACAGAAGGAGAAACAATGAGCAATGTTTTCATTTTCTTATTTTATTTTCACAAGATTTGCACAATATTTTCTGGAGAAATAATTATTTCATGCTAGCATTGATGACTACTCAGTTATTAACGGAAATATCTCAAATGTACACTGCTGTATATTAGAGAAATAAAAATTGATGAAAGTCATTCTGCATAGACTATTTATACTCAAAACAATACTGAGGTTATCTGTAGTCCTCCCCATTGCACATTCTCCTCTTAGTGATACAGAGGTGGATCTTACTTTGTTTTCGTCACTGTTTCCAATTTTATTTTTCAGAATGAAAAGTCCCCAGGACGATCTGCAAGTCGATCAAGTAACATATCAAAAGTAGGTGAAATCTTCTTTTTGACTTCTACATTTCACAAGTTATATAATGATGTTTAACTGATAATTGCTATTTATGAGAAATACATAAATATGACTCCTTAAAGCTTTGAACTATTTTAACCTCTTCCTGTTTTAAACATCATGCTTTAACACAATAAGTTCCTTTCTCCACTTGGTTCTGAATACAGAAAATAATTTATTACTTTCAGAGTTGTTCATGACAAATGTGGCCTTTTTAAACTGCAAATTCCATAGAGATAACACACTCTTAAATTAAAACTGTATTAACAGCCATGCCTGGTGGCACACACCTTTAATCCCAGTGTTCAGAAAACAGAGGCAGGCAGACTTCTGAGGGACTAAGGCCAGCCTTTACTGCATAATAAATTCTAGGCCACTGGGGCTAGAGGGAGACCCACCATAAATTTAATTTTTCAGAAATTCAGGTCCACCTTGCTAAAACTTATACATTTTTACTTAGGTAAGTTTTATAAATCAATGTAATAAACTTAGGGCCAATTGTCAAAATGCTGAACTCTGATTTTCAAAAATATAATCAGGACCAAGATGAATTTATCATGGACGAGAACTGAATCCATTTCTGGGTCTTTCACTGTCCAGGGCCCTTCTGCATTTTTTTAATGTGTATTTTTTTAATATGTATTGCCTGTGTGTATGTGTTACCCGTATCCCTGTGTTGTGCAGTGCCCACAGAGGTCAGAAGAGGGCATCAGATTCCATGGGACTGGAGTTATGAACAGTTGTTAGCCACCATATGGGTGCTGGGAATCAAACCCAGGTCCTCTGCAAGAGCAACCAGTGCCCTTAACCACTAAGCCATCTCTCCAGCCCCCGTCAAACTTACTTTTGTATTAGTGATTTTAAATACCGAATGGAGTGCCAAATTAGTAATCAACTTTAGGAATTATACAAACCACATCAACTTCCCATTTAGAGAAATGTTTTTCTGTTTAGTTTTTGGAAACTGAAGGCTTTATTACTTACTGAGAAGTAAGAAATAGGAGTTGCCAGAGTGTCAATAGTATTATCTTACAATAGGTTTCTGAGTGCCTGTCTACCACAGTCAGGTAACATGTACACACATACTCAATGTGTTTTATGCAGGAGCATAAAATCTTGAGCTTAGCAAACCCCATGTTTTAACAGACAGTAGGCATGCCTGTTCATTCCTGTATAAGGGGGTCATAACTGTGGTACAATGCCTCCAACTATGCAGGCATCCTTCCAAAGATGATCCACAGCATAACCACTCAGTATGTTTGCTTGTAAGCCATGCAGAAGTGCAAGAGACCCATATATTTAGTAGCGGTATAGCTTGGGTAGTAAATGCCACCGAAAGGCCTATGTGTTTCTGGCGTGGTTCTCCTAGAGGAACCACTGAAATGTAGCAGAACCTTTAAGAGATGGAATGGAGTGACAGATTGTTAGACCAGGTGGGGCCCTTGAAGGAGATTGTTGAAACCTGCTCCCTCCTTGCTCATTTTTGCTCCCTAGCAACGAGTTGAGTGGCTTGGCTCTACCACCCACTCTCACTATGGTGTGTTCCTGCTCGCCCTGCACCACCAGGGATATAAAAGCAAAAGACTTTCCTTGTCATGGTTCATAACCTTCAAAACTTGTGATCCAAAATATTCTTTTCTCCTGACACAATGATTATCTCAGGTATTTGTAACAGTAATAAAAATCTTATAATACATTACTGAACAGTTCTAATTACAGTCAACTCTAAATCCCTCCATAGGTATTTGAGAGGTGATGTGGCTTCCTGGTTGAAAACAAGGATGAGACGTTGAATTGGAGTCTCTGCTCTGTCACTTCCTACTTGTGTGAGCCAGAGATGTTTACCTAAGCTCCCTGAGACACACATGGCCCCTCTGTGACACGGACTTACAATATCATTCACCCAAAGGATTTCTTTTATATTAACAATGTTTCAAATGCCTGTCCAAGTCTCAGAGCAAAGAGCCTGCCACAGCCACAGATCAGTGCCATCTTTCTGAAGAGATAAGTGTTGAGTTAGTCACAACTTGGAAACTTGGAAACAAGACTCACAGATCCTTAGTCACACCAAATATTCGTCATCTAGGAGCAAAATTATATCTTCTTTCCAAACTGCTGGTTGACAAAATGCAATGTGTTTACAATTCTCAGCCTCTTAATTTATTCTTTTAAAAAGTATATAGAATCACATATGGTTTCCCTTTTATACGTTCTTACACATTCTGAAACTTTCTATTCATAAATGAATGAAAAACCTTTTCTCTTACCTTAATTGTCTCACAGCAAAATCTCAGACATCAAACCCTGTTAGGAATATGTAGATTTCAGTGAATCTAAGTTCACGTAGCTCAACACAATACAACTTCCCTGGTATTATGTCAGAATGACAGTCAAAAATGTTAAATACATTGCTGAGTCCTCACTACTTATATGAATTAATTACTAAATGATAAAAGTTTCATTAAGGTCCTGTGAACTCCCCAGTATGAAATGACAACATCTAGAAATATTTGTATTCATTTATTTTAAAGTGCTAAAGAAGAAAATATTAAAATTCTACTGTAGATTCCTGTTTCCTTAAAAATACTTTTTTGTTGTTTTTGAGATAGGCTCTCACTATGTTGCCCCAGCTGGCCTGGAACTCCCCATGTAGACCATTCCAGGCTGGTCTTGATGTCACAGACATCTACCTGCCTCAGAGATCCATCTCCTTCTGCCTCTGAAGAGCTGGGATTAAAGGCAAGCATGGCCACACCCAGTTCTCCTTAAAAATATTTTGCTCTCAACAATAATAAAGTCCGTATTAGAATCACTCATGATTGATGCCTTCCTTCCCTTTCATATGGTTTGTGCTAGCCTCTATCCACTGGCACAGAACAGTTTCAGATATTTGTGAGAACACCATTGAGGACAGGATAGCAACGCTTCCTCTACATTCTTTAGTTTTCTCTCCTACCTGTTCATTTAGGAAGTTCCCTACTAAATAAGCAAACCTTCTAATCAGCAGTCCTTGCTAAGTGTCTCTTTTCAGGAATCTTATTCTATATTGGGATACTGGAGCAATGAAAAACAATGTCTATCCTATCTTTAGTGAATGCAAACTGATAGAGCTGAGATAAAGTATATAAGATATCATAATACATATACATAATACATGTGTACAATATATGTGTACATACATATACATAATATATGTGTACAATACATATTATATGTATAATTTATAGATATATACATAGTATTAACATATTAGATATAGGGGTACTTCATATATATAAAGCAGTACTCTGTAACAGCATAAGCACGCAAGCACTAACAGGCCTGAGACTCTCATCCTTAGAAAAAACTTCTGGCAAGTTTGGCTGCTGTTGGCATCTGTGAACTTGGACTTCAGAGCTAGAGTGCTGCCCTACCTGATAAGAATTTCATTGTTCCTGAACTGCAAAACATGTGACTTATTCTAGACACATGCTTTTCTTCAGAGAGTATGAGATATTGGTACAAGACAGGCAAAGAAATGACCAGAGGCCCAGCCCCAGTAAAAACTCTGGGCAATGGGCCTCTAGTGAGTTTCCCTGGTACCTAATACCTCACTGGTGCTATTACCACCCACTGCTATAGGAATTAACCACTTCCTCTGGGACTTGCTCTGCTGGGCTGGACTTCTTATGATCTTGAGTCCATGTGCATTTTCTTTGTATCTTTTCACTGTAATAAATTATAGCTGGACTACAAATTCAACCCTGAGGATGCCTAGATCACAGACTCTGGGCATGGCAAGGGGAACCTTAGACATACTCTCCTAAAAAGAAGTGGAGAGCCTGCCGTGATGGCGTACGCCTTTGATCCCAGCACTTGGGAGGCAGAGGCAGGTGGATCTCTGTGAGTTCAAGGCCAGCCTGGTCTACATAGTTAGTTCCTGGGGCTACAGAGAGACCCTGTCTCAAAAAGACCAAAAAAAATGGAGAAACTATGAGAGTTCAGAAAGAGATCATTTCTGCTTAATTGGATTAGGATAGCTCAGAAATAGTTCCTTAGAAGAATGGTTTGTAAACAAAGACTTGAAGAATGTGTGAAATGATCAGCTGTCAGGAAAAAGTGATTTAAAAATATAAGTTCAAAAGCTGGGCATGGTGGCACACACCTTTAATCCTAGCACTCAAAAGGCAGAGACAGAAAGATCTCTGTGAGTTCAAGGCCAGCCTGGTCTGCATAGCAAGTTCCAGTCCAGCTGGGATTACAGGGAGACCTTTTCTATAAAAGATCAGATAGATAGATAGATGATAGATAGATAGATAGATAGATAGATAGATAGATAGATAGATAGATAGATAGATAGATAGATAGATAGATAGATAGATAGATAGATAGATAGATAGATAGATAGATAGATAGATAGATAGATAGATAGATAGATAGATAGATAGATAGATAGATAGATAGATAGATAGATAGATAGATAGATAGATAGATAGATAGATAGATAGATAGATAGATAGATAGATAGATAGATAGATAGATGAGAGAGAGAGAGAGAGAGAGAGAGAGAGAGAGAATAATAGCTAAGTCCTTCTTCAGGTGCCTTTCCATCTTCCCTGGCTCCCTACCAACAGGATAGACCTACCCACCTAGGACTCTGGGAAGTGAGATCCCACCCACTGCCTCTATAGTCCATTCCTCTCACCCGCCCCCACCCAGTCCCGTGCCAGCCTTGGACCAGGTGGGCTCCAATTCCTCTGCCTCAGATCTCTTGACTAGTTAAATTAGCTTCCTAACCCAGATTAGCCAAACACCCTATGATAGATTGCTAAATCCCTCCTCAGGTGGTCCCACCACTATCTTCCTGGCCTCCCAATCAGCCAGACAGACCTGCCCAACCAGGACTCTGGTAAGTCAGATCCTGCCCACAAAATCTCTATTCCATTTCACCCACCCCCAACCCTGTCCCCTGCCAGCCTCTTTTTTTTAAAAAAAATAGGCACTCATTATATATCCCAGGCTGGCCTTGAACTTTAGATCCTCTTGCCTCAGTCTCCTGAGTGCTGGGATTACAGCCATGTACCATCACATTTTTTTGTGTTTTTATTTTTTCTTTATTTGTCTTATTTTTGTATGGCTAGCATGCTTTGGATACATTAAAGTTGATCCAAGAACTAGAGAGAATTTATATAGGTTTGAAACAATGTATAAGAAATTGTCAGAAAAAGAGTTGTGTAATTTGGGAGTCTTTTAGATAGACCCACTGAAGGGGTACTCCAATTGCCTCACCCTGCATCCCTGCTCAGCATGGAAGAAGCCAGAGCAGTCAGCATCCCTATTCCCTATTGGCAATTTGGGTAACCCCTTCAGAGGATGGCGTGATAAAAATAGGAGGTAGGAATTGGCTAGGCAGTTAAAGTAAAAAGGCCCCAAAGAAATGTAGCCCATTTCTGGGCTAAAAGTCAAAATATCCTTGGACCTATTAGCAACACACTCTGTTCAAAGGCCAAAAGTGTCAAAATGTCAAAAGTAATTGGGAGCTTGTATCTAATTCTTAAAAGATTTTAGGGTTACCTCTTCAGAGGGGGGAATGTTGGAGGGGAGGGAGTGGGCATGGATTTGATCAAAACACCTTATATGCATGTATGAAATTCTCAATAAAGTTTCTGTAAAAGTTAAAAAAAAATGAAATTGTCTGAAAAAAGTGTGAACAAAGCAGTTTTCACTTTCTGCCACTTATATTTAAGTTCTTTTAATATGATATTAGTTCTTATTTCTGCTTTTTAACATGTGACTCACATGCTCTCAAGGATGAAAATCACCAGATTCCATATTTATTTTACTTTTTCTGTGGTAAGAGATCATTGTATTCAACTAGCACATTATGTATTTCACAAGAACAGCCTCTCAAAACCAAGCTGTCACAAAGAAAGAAAGCCTTTACTTCTAATTCAAGTTCACAGAATTCCTCTATTGAATAAAATTTTTAGCTTTTTGGCTTGTGCAGAAAACAGCTCATAAAATCTAATTTATTTATAAAAAGAAATTCAAAAGTGACTACCTTAACAAAATGATATTTCAGTTGGTTTCCATAATTTCTTAGTGTATTCCCTAGATATCATTGACTTGACAAGTTTCATCCAAATTGTTTTCCACCTAGAAATATCTTCTAGAAGATTAGCATAAAGATGCTATATAGTTATAAAATAGTATTCATAACGATTTCTCATGTATGAATACCCTAGTTCATTTTGCAATGCAAGAAGACCTATAAAATAGTAAAAACAGTTTATTCAACAAATACTTTTGAGGATATATGATGCACAAGGTTCAAATGGATCACAACATTTTAAATAGGTGCTGTGTTTGATCAAATCCATGCTTCTGTTTTCCTCTGCAAATCTTTATCGATCCATGTTTTCCAAGGTTGCCTTTAAGATGCCCAAATATTTACTACCAAAGTCAAGGTGAATCTGTGGCCATGTTTAAAGTGTACTAGGAATCCCTTCAGCTAAAACTGAGTCAAGTATTTGCATTTCTGAACAGGTATTTAATGTTTTGATTTAATGATAGATCCATCTCAGGTTTACTGACACATGGGACCTATAAATCAGCCATACCCCGAGGCAGCATACCTTTAGAGAGTAAGCTGAATAAGTTGATGGAGTAAATCAGGATGCAATATTAAGAAATAAGTTGAACTAATTGGAGAAATTTCAAAGATCCCCAGTCAAGGTTCATCTTGAGACCAAAGCTGAGTAAATGGATATAAATTCAGTTGAATTAAGAAAGGTGATGGAGAAGATTAAGAAACTCTGAAGCTTCATAGGTCCTGAGGTTTTTACTATATGACCACTCCATGATTGAGTTCATCTATCCTCATGCTTTTTAACCCAACAACTCTCAGACCTTTTAAGGCCAAATACCTTCCATGAAATCTAGATTCATATATCCTATTCAAAAACTCTGCATAAATGTATAATAAGAAGACGTCTCAGGTCAGCTTACCAGAAAAAGATCCTGAGATGGGAAATGTTCACAGTGATTTAATGACAGATATTACCAGAAGAAGCTCTTGCAGGAGAGAAGCAGCACAGGAAATAAGAAGTCAAAAGAAGCCTCCTTGCTCCTTTGTGAGGATTTGTGCAGGTTAGTTTTTGTCAGAGACACAAACTAGAGTCATCCGGGAAGAGGGAATCTTACTTAAAATTTTTCCTCAAATGGGATGGCCTGTGGCCATGTCTGTGAGGCGTTTTCTTAATTGTTCATGTTTATATCGGAGGGCCTTCCCCACTCTGGATAGTGCCATCCTGAGTAGGTGAGCCTTGGCTGTATAAGAGAGGTAGCTGAACAAGCCAGGGGAAGCAAGCTAGTAAGCATGCTCTTCCATGGTCCATGCTTCAGTTCCTGCCTTTAGTGTCCTGCCTTGGCTTCTGTTTTAGTTTGTTCTTCATTGTGTGACAAAACACTCTGATCACTACCAACTTGGGGAGGAAAGGATTTATTTATCTTACATCTCCTGCATCACAGGGAGACCAAGGTGGGAACTCAGGACAGGAACCTGTAGGCAGGAGCTGGAGCACAGGCCATGGAGGAACACTGACTACTGGCTTGCTCCCCTGGCCCCTGCTCAACCTGCTTTCTTATTCAACACAGGCCCACCTGCCCAGGGTTGGCACCACCCACAGTGGGCTGGGCCCTCCGACATCACACAACAATCAAGAAGATGCCTCACAGACATGGCCACAGGCCAGTCCAATGAAGGAAATTCCCCAATTGAGGCTCCCTCAACCCAGGTGTGTCAAGTTGACACTAAAGCTATCCAGCACAGCTTCCCTCAGTGACGAAGTATGACCTAGGAGATATAAGTTAAAATAAACCCTTTCCTCCTCAAGTTGGTTTTGGTTATGGTGTTTATCACAGCAACAAGAAGCAACTAGAACAATAATATAAAATGTAGGTATGTTTATCCTCCTAGAGCCAGGCTTCCATTCTTGACTGCTTACCTCTCACTGGCTCAAGGTCTTTCAGAGACAGGAAAAGTTTTTGGCATGTTGAGTCTCCTCTCATGCAGGTGAACAATCCAAAAGGTCACAGGGACAGCTTCCCAAAGAGAATTGCAAAAACATCAAGAAGCTTAGAGAGGCATATGCTGGCGCATGTTTAAAGGGACTAGAAAAGATTTCATCAGAACATTGACAATACCTGTGATGACCCATCCTCTAGACTCATTTGGTCCATACTCACTCTTCCTTTTTGTTATGTACTCTTACAGATGATAACTGGTCACAATTTCCAAAGAAAAACTAAAAAGTCATGGATTAGTAGAATGAGCATTTGCAGCTGCAGGTGTGAAGCCCAAACCATTTCCTTATCTCCTTTGAACACTCCTTCCAAAAATCTCTTTCTTGGTGGAGTGCCTGACTTCCTGTCATGATGACCTTGGCATTAAGTGCTAAAATCACTCAACTGAGATTAAACTTGAGTATGAAAAAGTGTGGTAGCAGCAACAGCCCTCCTCACAATGGGCAAATACCATTGTTCAATGAACTGCTGCACTGCTTACCAGACAACATATGAATATGGTTATTCAGCTTTGGAGGAAAAGATGTAGTAACAGTCTACCGACGTTCATGACCTGCTTTGGTTGGGGAGTTTCAATGAGTATTTGTTGAATGAATAAATAGAACTTGTCTGTTGTGTTGGCTCATAGTATGTGTGTTCTTAACAATTTGGATTTATAGAGCAATTGCCCTTAGACCATGCCTGTCCATGGGCATTATTATCAAATACACACAGTTTTTTGGATGAAGCCCAAAGTTCTGGCATAGGATATCATATTATACAAAGTGTCAATCCCATCTTGAGGAAGTGGTGGAAGGCTCTAGATCTCTACCAAGCAGCCATGGACCTGCTAGGATAGAGGAATACATAGATCCCCAGTAAGAAAGTTACTATTTGGCCACAGGCAAGGGGAAATAGGTAAGATCATCAGCCAACATCCTAGCACCTGAGTGACAGGGACAGTGGCCTGTAATAAGGATGTGGAATGGGGATGGGGAGAACAGCAGCTACCACAGTGCAGGACTCTTTGAACCACTGAGGTTCACTTGACTATCATACTGTCTCCTTCACCTCAACGGAGCTTCTCCAGGCTTCTTACTGAGCACACTTCTAGAAAACTTACATGAAGAGGATGCATAGGATGAAACATAGCTGTCAGTGTTGCTTTTCACTTAGAGGTCATAACTGATACCAATGTATTTGCCCATCTACCTTCTAGGATCTTTTTTTCCCTTCTGCTCTTAATTCTGTTACTCTAGCTTGCTTTCCTGAGGGATCTATCAACCCTTAGCAGGTAACAGGTACTATATTTGGTCATTTATAGCCACAACAACACAAGGAAAGAGAATAACGTATTTCTTCCTGCTGTCATTATATGGCAGAGCTTCCTCGTGCAGTCCGTCATTCAGTACCAACTCCTGAGGACCCAGGGTAAAAAAAAAGACAGGCGGATCTCTGTGAGTTCAAGGCCAGCCTGGTCTACATAGTGAATTCCAGGACAGCTGGAGCTACAGGGAGACCCTGTCTTGAAAGAAGGCCAAAAAAAGTACATCGCCAGAGCTATTAGTTTAGAAAAGGCAGCCTGGGAAAGGTTGACCAATGTTGCCGCTGCCCACTCCCAACCCCCTTGGGGATGGGGGTACAGAGGCAGGTGGGCCTGGTCTACATAGTGAATTCTAGTTCAGCTGGGGCTACAGGGAGACCCTGTCTTGAAAAAAGGCCAAAAAAAGTACACCGCCAGAGCTATTAGTTTAGAAAAGGCAGCCTGGGAAAAGTTGACCAATGTTGCCGCTGCCCACTCCCAACCCCCTTGGGGATGGGGGTA
>NW_008350535.1:1480663-1497780 GCF_000622305.1 Nannospalax galili
ATATGCCGTAGTATGTTTACCAGGCCTGTCAGCACTTCCTCCTACATATCCAACCCTTTTATTTATTTATATGCATCACTCCTGTGGGAGCTGGGGTGCTTGGCCCGACCTTGTTGACCCCACCTCAGAGAGCCTCCAGCATGAGGGACTGTGCTTGTCTTAGGTTGGCTTGTCAAGCAAGCTCTTACCCGTCATTGATTCCCAGTCCTGGAAGGGGGTGTTCTCTGGCCAGGAGCATGCGGGGTGGGGATGGAGAGCTGATCAAACTTTGGCCTCTTCAATGATATTGAGCCATGCCTGGGCCACCTCACGAGGGGGTTCACGTCCTGTATGTTGGAGGGCCATGAGAACTTGCAGGGTAGCCATGTTGACGGTGTGCTGACGCCAGATGTTCTGTAGGAGACACTTAAAGAGGATGAGCAGCAACAGGAGAGTCACTCACAAGACAGCATATGTGACTGACCAGGAGGGGTTGAAGATACTTTTTATGTTGGACCAGATTTGTCCCAGCATGCCTGCATCTAAAGAAAGTACCGAGGCTCTTGTTAAATTTACCTGGGAGACTTGTTCTCGAAATAGTAAGGAATAATTTAGGAACTGTTGTGTCCAGGTTTCTTTGATTATTTTGCCAATTCCTGTAGGGCCTGTAAGATGTTGGTGACCTGGTATGGTGTCAGGCAAAAGGCCAGAAACCTAGGGTCACAGGCCGAAAGGACCATTTCTTAGAGGAGCTGTATTTTTTCATCCAGTAAGTCTACCTGTTGTTGTAAGACATGAATTGCTTGGTAGACATGTTGATTTATTAAATCCTGGGTGCATAATGTCTCAGCTGATTTTTCTATAATTTGATTAAGTACCTGAACAGTAGCAGCGTTTTGCGTCAGGGCTACCGCGACAGCGGTGTGGTGGCTACTGCTGTCACAATTGCTTCAATAATGGCAGCAGTGATACCGAAATCACATTTTGCCCATGGGAGGGGTTGGAGGCCGGTAGCCTCCATGAGGGTTATGGCATGAAAATGGGTAGCATTAATTATTGGTACCCAAATGGCAGCAGGTTCTCTCACTAGGAGTATCGTTTTGGTGGGGAAGCACCAGCAGGCAGCCAGAACACCGGGAAGCAGGGGGGTCTGATTTAAACAGGCATACAGAGAAGATTTTTTCCTTGCTAATACTCAAATTTGCTGGCCAGGGACTGCTCCCATTACTTTGAGAATATGAGCCATTGAACAAGGAGCCATTGTTCTGGAAAAAGATGGGCCAAAGATCCAAGCATGCTATGGGCCCGCACATTTCCCAATTGCCATAGATAGTGTGAAAATTGTGTGCTAACGGGGCACGTTTGTAAAAGTTGGGGCTCGATGAATTATCAGGGAGCTCACGCCAGATGACCAGGGTTTTACTATTGCCACCAGTTTGTAACGAGAACAGGTTCAAAAGCATCACTGGGAGGGTGGTGAGGCAGTGTTCCCATGGGAGTGAGAATTGGAGATCAGTGGGGAGTGTCCTGGTCTCGGGACATTTGGGAACTTTGAGGGGGTGAGGAGGTGGGCAGTTAGTATCATTACCAAGTGCTGTCTGCTCCGTGGGCTGAGTGACTGGGGCAAGAACCTCAAATCCCATCATTTTTCCACTGGGAAATCCCCAGTTTTCAGTTTATAGAGGGGAACACAACGCTGGTGTAATTAACAGTAAAGCAGGCACTGTGAGCAATGTGCTATGAGAAGTTAACTTGAACCTCATTGTGGACTAGATCCATATATGGTAGCCCAAGGGAGGAATTTGTGGTGTGGAGGACTGGGAAGGCAGCCAACAGCACATCAACCAGCATGAGGATAGGGGGCATAGGGACTATAGCCCAAAGGTTAGCTGCCTCACCGCTGCGGGCATGGAACACCGGGAGCGTTACCCAACACCAGATCTTAGGGAGTCATCCTGTTGTTTCACAGGGTCTTCAGTTGCCACACGGACATCCCTCATTGGGATCCATATTGGGGCTATTGCATCCTGGGGAAAAACACAAGCATATCTTCTGCCATGGGTGAGCAGGGGTGCAGGCTTTTGCCAAGTTAATGTGATGGGATCTCGCCATCTGACAAGGGGCAAGGGTGTAGGTTGGGGGAGTGACGCCCAATGTTTATAGGTGGGACTCATTCCCTTGTCATCAAAGGTGAGGAAGTTAAGATGAAACAAAGTCTCGTCAGGGCCAAACGTGGGTCGTGCCTAGATTCAGGAGAGGTAACCTTGGCCAGAAGAGCTTTGGGAGACGTGTTGGTTCTCTCTACAATGGCCTGTCCCTGCAGATTATAGGGGATGCCGAAGGTATGGGTAATTTTCCAGGAAGCCACACAGGAGTTAAAGTGTTGAGAGGCATATGCTGGGCCATTGTCTGTCTTTAGGGCCCAGGGAACACCCATAACTAACATAGCTGATTTTAATGCCTTGATTGCATGTGAGACCTTCTCCCCTATTAGAGCCATAGCATGTAAAAACAAGGAGCAAGTGTCCACGATTACATGAACATATTTAAGGTTTCCAAAAGGTGGATGATGTGTGACATTCATTTGCCATATAGCATTAGGTAGGAGGCCTCTAGGATTGACTCCTCCCCTATTAAGTGGGCCTAGTGGCACCAAGGGCACACAAGTAGCACAAGATCTGACCAAATGTTTACATTGTGAGATCGCAAGTTCTGGCAGGAGCTTGTGTATACTTTGTGGGGAGAGATGAAACTGTTGGTGCAATGCCCTAGCCTGTTCACGAAGTCCTAAATCAACAGACGTAATCATTTTATCTACTAAGCCATTGCCCTTCGTGAGGATTCTAGGCAGTCCTGTGTGTGATCTTATATGGGAGAAATACCAAGGATGGGCCCTACACTCCAAAATGTCCTCGAGTGACAGCATAGTGACATGGAGGGGATTAGTGTGGTCCTTAATGAAAGAAAAGGACAGCGTCCTGATGGCCAGTACTGCATACTGGCTATCTGAGAAGATGTTGACAGGCTCTGACTGGCATTCCATAAAGATTTTCAGATGTCCCAGGAGCTCCCCCAACTGTACTGAGCCAGGGTTAGGGATTATATAAGTGAAATCTTCTTTGCCTGGGCACTGGAGAAGGACCCCAAACCTAAGTTTGTTGGAGTCTGAGAATGCCATTGTTGCATGTGGAATTGGGGATGAGCTAGGGGTATTGTGAGGAAATAGCGTAAAGCTGTCAATCTCTTATCCTGAGGGGAGTGATTATCAAGAGTTCCAGTATACCCAGAGACCATCTCCTGGAAGTTGATGGAGTCCACCCATAATGACTGTGAGTAGCAGAGTGAAAAGGGAAGAATGATTTTGTCAGGCTCTTTATTGTATGTTCTTCTTGTTAGGTTTCTAGCCTTGAGGGCTAAACAGAAGGCAAGTTTGAACTTGGAAGTGATCTTATGTAAGTCAGAATGGGCTTGATGCAGCCACGTAAGTGGACTGGTTTTCCAAATCACACCTAGGACCCCTTTGGGGGTCCAGAGTATTATCACTAAGAGGGGTTCATATGGACAATGTCTGTCCAGAGAGACTGAGGTAAGGAGGGAAGCAATTCTTTGTACAAGAGCCTTGGCCTCTAATGTAAGTCTAATTTTTGAGGAGGGGCATGAAAGTCCCTCCAAGAGGGAGAACAGGGCATGCATTTCTTGATCTGGGATTGGCAGGAACAATTAAGCAATTAACTGTACCACATAACTGTTGTAACTCCGTGAGGGAGTGAGCATCCTTAAGGGACAGTGCACGAGCCAGCAGTCGAATCTGTTTAGAAATAGAGAATCCTAAAAAGGCATATGGGGGGAGCAATTGGATTTTGTCAGGGTCCACCTTCAGGTTGAGGTCTGTTAGGTCTTTTTAAGAGTGTAGATGACACTTCCTTGAGTTGGGACAACATGGTGTAGACCAATAGTATGTCATCCATGTAGTGGACAAGCAAGACATCCTCAGGGGCATTGTGGAGGGCCTCATTCACATAGAACTGGCAGATGGTGGGACTATTCTTCATTCCCTGGGGGAGGACAGTCCACTGATATCTCTCGGCAGGCCTCTGCATATTGGGTTCCCAGACAATAAATGCAAAGCAACATTTATCCTGGGGTGTGAGGGGAATATGGAAGAAGCAGTCCTTAATATCTAAAACCATAACATGATAAGAGGGGGGTGTAGCACTAGGGTGTGGCAAGCCTGCTTGGGTGGTTCCCATTTTTTCCATTTGTTCATTGATTGCTCTTGAATCCTGTAGGAGTCTATATTTACCTGACCGTTTTTTATAACGAATATAGGAGTATTATGTCTGCTTGTTGAGGGCTCTAAATGCCCCAACTGGAGTTGCTCCTCGACCAGTTCCTTAAGGGAAGACAACTTTGGGTCAATGATTGGCCACTGCTCCACCCAGATGTCTGTATCTGAGAGCCAAGTCAAGGGAATGGGATCTGGCGCCATCTTTGGCAATGGCTCATGGTGAGCAGTGGCCTCTAGAATTGGGGGTGGTTCTGGGAATGGTCTGGACGTCCTGAGAGGCCTATCTTATCATGGGTAATGATATCATCAAAGAAGGCATGGTCATCAGCAGTTAGGATAGTTCCCATGTCCTCCAAAATGTCCCTTCCCCAAAGATTGCGAGGGACATTGGCCACTATTGGGGAAAACGAGCCCTGGTTGCCATCAAGATCCTTCCAATTTACAGGCCAGGCTGCATCCCTGGTAGCCTGTTGGCCTCCCACCCCGGTGACTGAAGGGCCTGGCTTAAACTTCCAATGAGGGAATCTGGGTGCCTCGGTTTCCATGAGGATGGTGACATCTGCCCCCATGTCAACTAGCCATTTAATGGGCAGACTATTAAGATAAACAGTCATCATGGGTGAGTGGGGGAAAACAGAGTCCAATATACCTTGGGGTTGGAACTTGAACCTCTTACTGGCGGGGCTGAGGGTTGCCCCGCTGGGAGTTTAAATTCGCTCTGTTGGGTTGTTGAGCACCTGAGGGTTGGGAGTGGCAGTTGCAGGCCCAGTGAGAGCCCTTGTTGCATTTTGGGCAGCAGGTCTTAGGATGTGCATTGGGACAATCGTGGCACAGGTGGCCGAGTTTGCCACAGCCCCAGCAGGTGTGATGGGGGGGATCAGATCCCTTGAGCAGTCATTGGATCACTGTCTGTCTGACAAGAGGGCATCAAGGGAGGCAGTCAGAGCCGCAATGGGGCTGGAGGCAGGATCAAGATCTCTGGTAGCTAAAACCCATTTGTTGATATCATCATTGCAGACAGCTGCCACTGCATTATGAATGGGGGCATTGAGCCCTTCCCAGGTTAATTGTTTGATAAGCATATCTCCTGTAGGGCCAGGATCGACCCTACATTCAACTGCCTCTGTAACTCTTGTAAGAAAGTCAGTGAAAGATTACCCAGATTGTTGGATGAGATTGCAAAAGTACGCAGACGGGTCCTTCGGGATACATGCCTTAAGGGCCTTGAAGGCCAGGTCTGATACCTATTGAAAGTAAGCATAGGCATCTGTGGTAGACTGGGAAACAGGGTTGATGTACTGACCATGACCCGTGAGTATATCCAGGGTTATATTTAGACCATATTGGAGATTGAGCTGAGCTTGTGTTTCAGCCTGGTCATCATAGGCAGAGCACCAGTTAAGGAATGCAGAGGGCTCCAAGACAGCTTTAAGAAGGTGATACCAATCATAATGGGTTTGCAGTTGAATGGCCCATTAGCATAAGACCTGCTCAAAATATGGAGAATCTGGGCCTGACTCATTAGCTGCCTTTCGAATCAAGGAGAGATCTGTAAGAGGGGTAGGTATCCAGGGTTGATTTGCCTCATTGGGCCTTACATTGCTGGGGTAAACCTCAGGGCATTGTCCCGGAGCCGAGGGGGGTGGCACAGCGGGCACAAGCAGACACAAGGGCGGCCGCGACATGAGGGCAGCCGGGGGGGAGGGGGGGACCTGTCGGTGGTGGGGCACAGGCTCAAACAGGCCTGGCCATGGTGCTCAAATCACACCATTGATATTTGGGGGGGGGATACTGAGGGCGAGGGATAGCAGCAATAGCAGGTGGGAGACACACCTGTGAAAGGTGAGGAGGCTTTGCAGGTGCCTTTGTGACCGCCCCATCATCCTCCTCCTCATTGAAGGACAAAGTGGTAGCCTCTGTCGCAGACCCAGCACCAGCAGGCAGTGGGATGGACAGATTGGCATTAGCCTGCTCTTGACAGTATTTGTTGTGGGCGGCAATGACCTCCTCTGCGGAGGAGGACTTAAGACTGGCTATAATGGCGAGCAGGATGGGAACAAAAGAAGCAGAAGGGATAAACCCTGACCCTATCTCGTACTTTCTTGAGAGAAAGAGGACTCGCATCCATAAGTCTGGTTCCCATATATTTTCTGGGGATATCCAAGGGGCCAAGATTGCAGCCTCATTCCAAAAGTCCTCCAACTCAGCAGACTTAACCTTTGTGCCCTCTGGTAACTAAGGGATTTTAGGGCACGGACCTGGGGTTCCTTACAATAAGAGGGAAGGTTGCCCATTTTGGCAAACCTTAGACAGACAAAACAGAGTGTGTGTCGGACCAAAATGTCTTGTGCTTAGTGGGGGACTTCTGTGGTTCATTAGGCCACAGCCGTATGCCCACACGGTGTCTCAGGTCTGGGAGCGTCTTTCGGGAGAACGTTCGGTTCCATCTCCTGGCCGGGTCAGTCTTTATGTGGAGATGCCAGGTGAACTGAAACCAAAAGAATGTACCTTCCTAACACTAAGACAAATGAACATAAAGAAAGAGAGAGAGAG
Source organism: Nannospalax galili (assembly GCF_000622305.1). Taxonomy (NCBI): domain Eukaryota; kingdom Metazoa; phylum Chordata; class Mammalia; order Rodentia; family Spalacidae; genus Nannospalax; species Nannospalax galili. The sequence goes on from NW_008350535.1 coordinate 1,487,484, forward strand.
AGAGACCCTCACACTTACCTCTTGAAAGAGCAAAGAACACAAAACACAAAGGGGCCAACTTACCAAAATTACACCAAATGGGGGCACCAAACCATGACGTGAAGAAAAGGGGGACTCGGTGGGACTTCTCCGGTGCAAGAAAGTGAAACTAAGGTGGATCTCTGGAGCAGTGGATGCACAGCCAGCAGAATAATGCAAAGAACACGGTCCAGAGGAGAAAAGCAGCTACCACAACAATGGCCAGAACCCAAGGAAGGTCAATGCCCAAGCCAGCATGGGGAGCCCCAAGTTGGATGCCAGATGTTGCTGCCGCCAGCTCCAGAGCCCTTGGGGGTGGGGGTAAGAAGGCACAGAGTCAACAACACAGACTCCAGGAGTCGGGCAAGTTGCAAAACAGACTCATTTATTGCGGATATTGGGCATGCCTATATACCCCCTCCCAGTGTCCCATTGGTCCCTTGGCTGCTCCGTGCTGTGCTCTTTCTCAGTGGTCTCTCTCCTCAGGTGTTCTTGCATCAGCTGTTTCTCCCATCAGGCAGATTTCAGGTTGGCTTAAGGGGAAGTAACTGTTGCACATGCTCCATAGCATGTTTACCAGGCCTGTCGGCACTTCCTACTACAGACCAAATCTCATAGAATACAGATTTTTATGGTAACATATATAAGACCTTGCTTTGCTTTGCCTCTTATGGATTTAATGGTTATCTCTAAAACTTAATGGGTCAGAGTAGGAGTTACCCAGGTCATCATCACTCTCACTGATCTACTTGGGTAATTTAAACTTCCCACAGCCATCACTTAAGACTCTGTAGGTTTCTAAGCTGTGGTTCAAAGAAGGGATCCTCCCAACCTAAGACAACAGTAATGAGTCCCAGTATTGGAAGCTATGATTGTAGTCCAGTCACTTTGAGTATTTTATAATACAGCACTAGTAAGCTAATGCATTTGTTACCATTCAAGTTAGTTTTTGTTAGCTTGCTGAACTATGTCAGAGGGTTCAGAGACTTTGAGGTGTATTCTAGAAAACAACAAATGCAGCAGTCATACAGTCTCTCCTTTCCCTTCAGGAATATGATTCCTGAGTTATGTAATCGTAATCGTTTTTTTCAGCGGAACCATTTATTTTTATCAGTCACCTGATAACTAAAAGAATTGGAAGTTCTTTTTAATGTACTTTATGTGAGCTGCAGTTGGATAGCTAGTGAGAAAAAAAACATGTCTAAAAGCAAGAAAATTTTGCTCATGCTTTTAAAGAACTGCCTTCAACATTTTCTTTAGCTATTGTGTCCAAATCCCTGAACAGATGCCCACTAAGAAACTAGCATCAAAAACATTTTATCTCCTGCAACATCACAGTAGATGGACACATGTCTTCTTTCAGTGTTTAATCCATTGCATTATATCGCCTCTCTGAAGATCCCTTAAGAAGAATATGACTTCCAAGGAAGTACAGGGCCAAAAGAATTTTAGTTTGAAAATAGATTTCACTGTGAAGAAGCACTGTGCTTACAGCACTCAAACACAGAAATGAACAGCACATTGGCTTGGGTGGCAAATACAGTGGGGCATTGAATTACTGTTGGCATCTGGTGTTTATGCTCTGAATCTACTTATCTGAAGAACTCCAGCCTAACACCAGGAGTATAATACACTCAGATCTTTTGATGTAATTCCCAGCCAAGCAGGGACTCTCAGAGACCTCGGAAAACAGGTCATGCCAGCCAGTCCTTAGGAAGAGCAAAAAATAAAGGCAACATGCTAAATAAGTAAACTTGGCAGAGGCAGTCTTGATGTATATAAAACAGACCACCCCAAGTTAACTTAAACCTTTCAGTATTGCTCTTATATTTTTTTTTCATTTTCTCTTTTAAACTATAATATACATTAGTATACTTATGGGTTTAAGATGTTACAGATTTTGTTTGTTTTTTTTTTTCGTCTCAGAGCTTTGCACAAGTGAGGCAAGCACTTTACCACTAAGCCATATCCCCAGCCTCTTATTATATTCATTAAAAATGTCATCATGTCTACTGATGCCAGTAGTTCTTACCATTCTACAGACCATAGGAGAAGCTGTTCTCCAAGAGACTGGACCTTTTCAATCAAGATGCAAAGGATTTATTTTAGGAGATACATAGAAAAAACATTCTATGCAGGTGATTTTGAGTAACAGCTGCCTAGTTATTGATTCTAGACCTGCTCTGTCCAGTACAGCAGCCATTAGCCACAGGTGGCTATTTAAATTTAAATTAATTGCAATTATATAAAATTTTAAAAATCAGTTTAGTTTCCCTTAATCAATTCATCATGAATGAGCCCTAGGGAATTCATGACAGCCCTATTGGTGCGGTAGTGGTTCTGTATAATGTGGGAAGTTGTTTTTCTAGCCTTAATCATAAAGTTAAAACAGGCCAGTATCAAGTTTCCACTATAATTCTGAAAAGTAAAAGATAACTTGAAAGTTTGTGATACCAGGGATGGAAATCAACCCTCATCACTGACCATCTGTCAAATTACTTGGAAAAGACATTCAGATTTTGTTTCCTTTCCAGCTGAAAGGATTTATTTTAAAAGAGATTTGTTTCCCCCAATTCATTTTTAATTGTTTTGAAAATATTCATGTATTTCATTGTAATAAATGTTTGGTGGCATGAAAAACATAAAGTCAAACTATGCATAAATTAAGAGTTTTCTGAGATTACGAGGGGTAGTAATTGAAAATGGTCCTAAGAGGAGGAAGACTGAGCTCTGTCTTCTGGTACCCTTAACCACCATAACTTTTTCCCTCTGGATTCACACAACTAAAAATACAGTATAAGAAAAATAGGTCTGAAAATATTTCTTTGCTTTAGACATCTTCAAAGTCAATAAACTATAGAAATTTTCCTTAAATTCATATTGTCTAACTTAACAGTTTTGTACTTACATCCTTGAAGTTTTGTGCCTATGATTTTATTTTGGGAAAAAATTGTTTTGTAAACTTCTCAACTCATGACCCTAGGTTTCTTTGGTGCCCTCCCTCACCAATGGAGAGAGTCAAAGGCTTGGAAACATTTTGTTTAAATACTTAAACTGAATTTAAGAAACATTAGACTGAAAAAAGTCAAAGAAGTGAGAGTTTATAATGATTCGTAGTCCACTGGTTTTTAAACGAAATCAATGAAGTTGATATTTTAGATTTATTTTTTATAGGATGTCAGCAACTTCTCTTGCTCCCTCTTTCTTTTCCTTTTGTTTCTTAGGTTATTAGTTGATGGCTTAGGGAATTGTTCCTTTTTCTTTTCTCTTTTATGTTAATTATACCTGATTCCTTCTATTTTGCTTCTCCTGGGTACATGTGCTTGGTTACTTGCTGTTATCTAATATTTCCTTTATGTGTCCTTCATTGCCTCTATTTTGAGTCTTTTCCGTGGATCCTACAGTCAGAGGAAATGTTAGCAGCTCTGTTGTTGATATAATTAATGTGTAGAGTTGATTTGGATTGACTAGGCCAAATAAATCCACTTTGAGATATAAACTACCCAATTTGGCTGTCTTTGTTGATCAGATTAACTGGATAATTATCAAATCTCCATTTCACTAATTGCTGCAGAGACACATTATGTATTCCCTCATTCAATTCTCATTTCATTAAAATTTACCACCAAAGCTGTAGGAAGGAATACTGACAGATAAAGAGGCAGGTTTAAGATGAAACTCAATAACCATGTGCATTAGTTCCCACCTCATCTTTACAGTGAAGCGAGAAAAGCAGAAAGTTTTATTCATATATATTTCTTGTCACTAGGGCAAAGATGAACTTGGGGAACTCTATAATTACTCTATCCAAAACCTGTGAAGATAGTGCTTCCTCTCATCACACAGAAAAATTTTCAGGCTTAACAACTATTCATTTTAAAATGAATATAGAATAATTGATGACGCATCACAGGCTTCAATCCCTCAGAAGGGCCAATTTTTCTGACTGAACAAGGATTTACTCTGTAAAGGTCTTGTGTGCATGACCTATGCTGAGTCAGAATATGGCTTCTTATCTTTGGGAATTTACACTGATCTTGAAGGCCCTGAAAAGTAACTGATAAGAGAACTGGGAAGATCACATAGTGGTTAAGATCACTGGCTGCTAGTGCAGAGGACCTGGATTCCAATCCCAGAACCCACATGGTGGCTAACAACTACTTGTAACTCCAGTTCAAGGGGATCCAACACCTTTTCTAGTCTCTGCGGGCATTGCATGACACAGGTACTCCTACATCAGGCAAAACACTCATACCAATAAAATTTTAAAAAGAGATGATGGTATAGTTTGACCTTCAGGGTTTCTTTGATTCCCCAACACTTGGTATTTCCACTACTTAAGGATGATTATATTTAAAGTAAGAAATAACCACTACAAAAATTACTGTCTGTGCTAGCTCAAGTTTAATAATAAAACTAGACAAAAAACATGTGATGAAAAGATAATGAGTTTGAAGATCACTAAGCCATGCCCTGCAATGAAAATTTGACAATTTGGAATATGTTTCACTAAAAGAGTTTGGTTTTAAAAAACTGACTTGTCCTAAGAACAGAACAAGATGACTAAAAATAATTTTTAAAATATGATTATTTAATGAATGCAAGTAGTTCATTTGATGATTATATTTGAAGGCATTTGCACAGAGTTATAATATAATAACATGCTTATTTTATACACGGCATGTACATTATAAAAGAGCATTTTACGTATATGAGTTGAATTTTCTTTGACTATGTTTTCTGCGTGGAGAGACGCAGTAACAGTTGTAAAAACACTCATTGAGCACTTATCAATTACTGAGTCAACATTTTATCCATGATCTCAGAACCTTTAGTACTATTCAAAAAGCTATTTAGAAAGTCAGACTTTATGATAGAGTTTGGTGACCACATACTGATGGTGCTTGAGGATATTTGGAGAACCATGCTCACAGAAAATTGGTCCACTCATTCACCTTTCCAGGCACCTTATGCCTTCCATGTTCACATGCTGTCACAGGATGGTAACTGAAGAAACAGAGCAGCATAAGCCTTTTCTGCCCAAGTGTAAGATGATATTTTGATGCAAAGCAAAATTATATTTGACATTTTAATATCTGAAAATATATTTTTAAATATTTTATTATTTTTATTTTATGTATATGAGTGTATCACCTGCATGTGTGTAAATGCACCTGTGTCAGTCATGCAGTGCCTGTGGAGGTTAGAAGAGGGGATCTGATCCCCTAGAACTGGAGTTACAGAGGATTTTTAGCTATCACGTGGGTGCTCAGAACCGAACCTAGGTCCTCTTTAAGAGCAGCCAGTGCTGATAATCACTGAGCCAGCTCTCCAGCCCTGAAAATGTATTTTATGCCAAAAATTACTGTACTATTGACATGTTACAGAATTGGACTTTCAAATTTCTTTAAGTCAAAACTTTATGCTGCCTTATTAGTAAAAATACTTAATACCACTGATCCTAGTAGGTCTTGTACATATTTTGTTTCTAATTCTGACAGGAATGTTTCTTTTATTTTCATGTGTATTTGGTTTCCATATGTGTGTATACATGTTCCATGTGGGGGATGAACGTGTGTGTGCATGTGTGTGTGTGTGTGTGTGCGTGTGTGTGTGTGTGTGTGTGTGTGTGAGAGAGAGAGAGAGAGAGAGAGAGAGAGACACGTACCTGCATGCCCAGGACTGATGCCAGGAATCATCCCTAATCCTTCTTTTCTTTGAGGCAAGGTCTCTCAGTCAAACCCAGATTTTGCTGATATGGTTTGTCCCACTAACCAGCTTACTCCAGAGATTCCCTGTCTCAACCTCCCAGAACTGGAATTAGAAACTGGTGGCCACACCCATTTGACATTTACCTAGGTTCTGGATTCCAACTGGATTTCACAGGAAGCACTTTTAACTACTGAGCCATTTTCCTTTGAGACAGATTTGAAATTTAGAGGTTAGAAAACTAAACTGAGAGCAGTTAATTTACTCTAAATTCCAAAATAAACTACTGGCAGAATCTGGTTATTTAACGTAGATGTTACAGAATTCCTTGTTGCAGACTAGGGTGTTAACTACCGCCTACAGTTTGCTTGATCCTTTTTCCCTGTGACACACAGAAGTGGCAAAAAACATTGCAAATTATATAGGACTCAGACTTAAGGAAGAGAGGTGGTTCCAAAATAATTGGAACTGGAGATGGTTATGTAAATTGAAATAAGCCAGCCACAGAAAGGCAAATATCATATGATCTCATTTCATGTGGACTCTTGGAAAGCTGATCTCATAGGACTTGTGAATGGAATGATGGAGAGTAGAGAAAAACAAAGGAGACTGGAGGAAGGGGAGAGTGAGAGAAGGCTGACCAGTGAGCACTAAACTACAATGAGATAGAAACAAGAAGCTTGGTGTGCTACCCCATAGTAGGGTGACTATGGATAGCAATAATGCACTTTCTATTAGAAGAGCTAGGAAAAAGTGATTTGAAATTATTTTATCATAAAGAAATAACACTTGGGAAGAGATATGTTTAAAGTGATGATTTAAACATTGTGTAATGAGCACACGCATCATGTCAATGCTGGACACATCTATAAATAGGTACGGTTTTTATTTTCATATGTTAAAATTAATTTAAATGTTTAAAAATACAGTGTCCATTATATATGATTTTCTTTGATGGTGTCATTAAAGTTGTGCCATATAAGAATTAAAAAAAATAATTGGAGAAAAACGGTCTTGTACTAAGAAAATATTTGGAGAGATTATTTTGGTAGGCAATAGAAAGCCATTTGGTTTTCTTAAGAAGAAAAATAGCATAATAAAATGAAGCTTAAAATGCATTGTAGAACTGGAGAGACAGCTTAGCAGTTATGAGCCTGGGCTGCTCTTGCAAAGGACAGAAGTTTGGTTCCCAGTAGGGTGGCTCACCACTGCCTGTTTTACAGCTCCAGGGGTACCCAATGCCTCTGGCATTCTCAGGCACCTGCATTTACATGCACATGCCACACACAGACATGCATATACATAATTGAAAACAAAAACATATTTTAAATAAATACAAAAATATTTTTAAATTATTGTAAATTAGTCACATAGTACACTTTTAAAATATTATTTTTGTTTTATGTGTTCATAAATATTGCCTGCATGTATGTAAGTACACCCATATTGTGCAATGCCTGCATAGATCAGAAGAGGGCATCAGATCCCCTGGAATTGGGGTTACAGATGGTTGTTAGCCACCATATTGGTGCTGAGAACCGAGCCCAGGTCCTCTACAAGAGCAGCCAGTACATTTATGATTTGTGTCTTTCACTGCATGTAAATGTTGACTAACAAAAGTACTGTATATAAATATTGAATGGTAATTAAAGTTATACATTATGAAATTTTACATGCATCATAAAAATAAGATAATTTATAAGCGGATAGAGAAATGGCTAGATGAATAAATATAGGATATAAGAAAATTAGGGGGGAAAGTAGAGAGTTTCAGATTAGATATAATGGTGTTCACTATACAATTGTTAAAATTTTCATGTTTATTTGAAAGTTTCATAAAATATTGGGGAAAATCTGTGCATTGGTACAAATCTGTAGAACAGGCTGGAGGAACTAATGGGGAAAAAATATCTTCAGGGTCCCCCAATAAACCCAATATGGAGATTTGGAATGATGTTGTGACAAGGAGGGAAAAAATATTTATTATGATTTATATAACAGGAAGAAATGCAAAGTATTGGTTAAGATTACAAAGGGGGATGAATGGAGAAGCTCATGGGCAGAATTCTGGCCTGGTACGGTGGCCACCCTCTCACATTCTGGTACTGGGATTCTTGGTATGGAAAGTCCCCCATGCTGACTATCTTTCAGGCACTTCTGTTGCAGGTTTTTTTGTATTTTGGCTTGGTTCAGTGTTTTGGAGACTCCCTGACGAAAGCAACATTCTTTCCAGTTGATAGTTGCACCCCTTCTGGAGTTCCTGCTGCTCTGCACAGAGGCGCCTCTTCTACAGCCCCTGTTATGCTTACAATGGGACATGCCATTCCCTTATCAGTAAAGGTGCCCTTGTTTCCGTATTTCAAAACGTTCCTAACCAATTGAAGGTGTTTCTATGTGACTTCTAAGACCTGGCCATAGAAGACAATGTATCTGTCCCCTGGTTCTCTTTCTCATGGTGCATTTCTTAAGAGATCTGACTGAGATGGTGTTTCTGGATGCTGGCTACCCTTAAGCATCCTGCTAGAAAGATCTTACAGTATCAGTAGAGGGAGAGTGCTGCCTAAGGAGCGCCAGCTATCCCAGACCCCACTGTTTGGGATCGGGTGGCAAGGCACCAGGCTGAATATGCCTCCTCCCGTTTTCTGCTTTCAAGTCTTTAGCTGACACCAATTGGAACCAAGAGATTTGTCCTGGCTGAGCCCTGTCATCATGATAAGCTACTAAAATTGGAGATCATATGTTTATATGTTACTTGGCCATGATAAACACATCATAGAACCCAGGGAGGTAGCTCAGCTGCTAAAGTACGCATGACAGAAGCATGGGCACTTGAATCTAACCCCCATAGAAAGCTGAGCATGGTGGCATGCTCCTGTAATCTGAGCACTGGAGACAAAGAAAGGCAGACTCCTGGAGCTCATGTGTCAGCCAGTCTAGCCCAGTGAGTGAGTTATGGGCCAAGTAAGAGGTCCTGACTTAAAAATCAAGGTGGACAGCTCCTAAAGATTGACAGCTGAGGCTGTCCTAGGGCCTCCACATGCAGAAGCAGACACACATACATACACACACACACACACACACACACACACACACACACACATTTCCACAATCACCTACACAGATGTTTTCCAACGAGGTTGCCTTGTACCAGCAAGAAAATGTGATTTCTCTTAAGATTGTCTAAGCCCACAGGAAACGTGAATCCTTCTTTATGAGTGAAAATGCATATTGCTCCAACTAATTTTCTCTCCTCAGTTTGTATTAGTGCCTAGATTGTTAATATCTTATCTTTGTTTTTCTAGATGACAGACAGACAGTAATCCCTATCGTTTCCAAAATCTACATTGTGAAAGTAAGAAAAACACCCCTCAGTTAATATACTACTCTTCTATCTGTCATTAAATTATCACACTATGCTGATCTGTGGCAGCAAAGCATGTTACTATTGCTTGTCTGAAAATTATGTTACTACACTAAACTATAATGCCTGTGACATGATTACATGAACAATACCCACAAGGTACAATACTCAGCCTGCACAACTGTCTATGCCAGCTATGTAAACTCCTTGAGGTTTCCCTCAATCTTCTCTTGGTTTGAGATGAATAAAAGCATTTTTTCAACCACATTTAATAGCGCATCTCTCCTTTAACCTAGGCTTCTTTTATTTAGCCTGAAGGTACTGATGACAGACAGAGCTACCAAACTAGCTTAGGAAAGAGCATCTCATAGCAAATTCATTGTGAAGCTCTTCATCTATTCTTACATGCAGTTTGGAAACATGATAGTTCTATTGAACACCTGGTTATCATTTATCTAATCATCACATTTCTATTGAGTACCTATTATATGTATACATGTGTGTGTGTCTCTGTGTGTGCGTGTGTGTGTGATGCATATATGATACTCACGGTGCCAGGCCACTAAGAATGCAATGTGAGCTAGAAAATTTTCAGAGTACAGAATTGTTTAGACAGTCATAAAATCAAACAATTATATAATGTGACAGTTTAATAAGTGTCATGAAGGAATCTTAAGCCTCAGTGAAACATTTTGGAACACTCATCTGGAATGGATTGAGACTTTGGAATTTACTCTCTAGATGTACTTGTTCTAAGTAGAAAAAATGGTAGCCTAGGGAGAAAATATGTAGGGAAAACGTTTGCTAAAGGTAGAGTTGCAATGAACACCCTAGCATCACAGAGCAGGAGTGACAATGAACTCTAGACGGACACAGAAGGGGTAAGAGGGATAGGAGACAAATCAGGACCATGCTGAACCATGGAGTATCAAACAGGAGGATACTGTAGAAAACCTAATATTCTAAAGAGCAATACTGCTCAGAGTTTGAGGAAGATTAGCACCAAGAAAAGATGAGGTTTGGCACATACTTGATCACTACTCAACTGCAGAGGAAGGGTTCTTGGTTTTATAAGACACTAGAGCATCACAGAGGAGAGGGATGAAGGCTAAGTTGTGAAGTTTAAAAATGATTTCTGGATCCTTTAAACATAACCTGATTGTAAAAGGTAGAGGAAGGGAGGAAGGAAGGGAGGGTTTGAGGGGGGGT
>NW_008350535.1:1497869-1499291 GCF_000622305.1 Nannospalax galili
AAGTAAAGAACTGGGCCATGTGCAAAGCTAGGGGATCTAGGGAAGTCAAGAAGCCAGTCATGTTTTGTAGTTAGGAGCCAAGGATGCATTTGGAAAACTCACAAAGATGGAAGTGAGAAATAAATTGAAGTAGGGACTAGATTATGTAAGATCCTCAAACTAAATTAGGGAATAGAATTTTACCATGTAAATTATGGAGAACATTTAAAGATTCAAAACAGGAGAGTAATTTGGAAGATTCCAGTCTTATCAAGAATGCTGTAGCCAGCTAATTCAGGCAAAGACAAGCAAGCAGAGATGGTTACAACACAACAGTAGCTCGTCCTTAAGAATCATAAGAGTGTAAGTTTAAAAGTGGAAATAAAGCCGGGCATGGTGACGCACGCCTTTAATCGCAGCACTGGGGAGGCAGAGGCAGGTGGATCTCTGTGCGTTCAAGACCAGCCTGGTCTACATAGTGAGTTCCAGGACAACTGGGGCTACAGGGAGACCCTCTCTCAAAAAAAGACCAAAAAAAAAAAGTGGAAATAAATATAAGACAGATTTTAAGGTCAAAAGTGTACAGCTTGAAGGCTTTGGAGACTAGATAATAGAGAATTTTAAGACAAAGTGTTGAAATTTATGTCCTTATTAGATTAGGTTAGAATGATGTGTGGGTCTGCAGGCTGACATTTAGTGCTAAAGAGACAAAGAGCAGAGGACTATGAGGCTTCCTGTATCCTGGGGTCTTCTAAGTGGCAGTAGATTCTCAGCAGGGTGATTCCAAATGCAGGAAACATAGATCAGAACAGCATAAAAGCTCAGAGATTTTCATCTGGAAAAAGAACAAATTGGGGCATCTTCATGCCTATGAAAATAATCCTGAAAAACCAAAATGATTTTCTGGAATCCAGAATACAACGTTAAACATAAAGCCCAGAAGATTTCATTTCAGATTTTCCCAAAGCACTCTGATGGGACAGGAGGGAGTTCCGACTCTCCTCTCTTGTATGTGTGTGTGGCAAGACTGAAGCGCTACATGTAATGATTTAGGAGCACCAACATCTCCAGCCTCCAGCATACCCTTCCTCTTTCTTGCCCATGTCACATACCGCTATGATAGTTGCAAATACCTGTATGCGCAATACCTCAGTCTACTCCTTCCTTTTGGGAAAAATCAAGACAATTCTAAAACTAAAAAGTTTGGTATTTGAGTACTGTTTACTACCCCCAAAAAAGTGGTTTTTCTACAGTAAGAGTCTGCTTTTATACCAAGTAAGAATTTAAAAATTACTGCAGTTGTCTAACTACCTGAACAACCTGATGAATAAAACTGAATGTGTAGATAAACAGTAAGGTAGGAATCTAAATTTCTAAATTTCATTAAACTTCCATAATTTCCACAATCCAATTCTAGGAAGAAAATGTAAAAAACAAAACAAA
>NW_008350535.1:1499850-1500554 GCF_000622305.1 Nannospalax galili
GGAAAGAGTCTGGAACCCAATCTTCTTCATTAACATCACCCATTCATCTGCTAAATGATGGTCACCAGCTCTCAGCATTTTTCGCACAAATTAACTCATCAGTGAGTTCTAACCCTGCAAGGTTGTTCAAAGTTGTATTTTTACAGATGAGGGAACTAAGGCCAGAAGAGTCTCAAAGTTGTACAGCAGGCCAGTTCAAAATGTGGCGTTCCAACCATGTTTTCCTAGTCCAACACGCAGCTCCATTCAATAATGCACTGGAACATGAAGTGTGTCGGGCACTCACTTGCTGGAGCTTGAATGTGTGGAGGATACAAAGTCATAATCTGGGCCAGCAAGATGGCTCTGTGGTTTGCTGCCAAACCTGAGGACTTGAGCCAGATCCCCAGAACCTGCTTGGTGGAAAGAAAGCACTGACTCCCACAAGTTGTGCTCTGATCTCCACAGACACACACTGGCATACATGAGCACGCACACACAGAGAGATACAGATAGAGATGATAGATAGATAGATGATAGATAGATAGTCAGATAGACAGATAGATGATAATGAAGATAGATGATAGATAGATAGATGACAGATAGATGATAGATAGATAGATAGATGATAGATAGATAGATAGATAGATGATAGATGATAGATAAATAGATGATAGATAGATGATGATGATAGATAGATGATAGATAGATGATAGATAGATGAT
>NW_008350535.1:1500692-1509759 GCF_000622305.1 Nannospalax galili
GACTACGTAAGTAGATTAACAAAGTGTACATTTTTTCAAGGTCATCTTCAAAGATAAGAATTTGCATTAGTGGGGCAGACTACAAGAGACAAGATACACAAAACAGTATCACATCAGACTAAATGTTGGTGAAGAAATAAAGGAATGCCACAGAGAAATATGGGTGAAACAGGCACCTTTTCTTTGTTTGCTTATTTTAAGTATAGCGTGAATTGGAAGGCTTCTGAACTAGAGATACTTTAAGGAGAAATGTGAGTAGTCAGAAGGCATCAGGCATGAGTAATGCTATTGTGGAACAGGAAACTCCAAGGTTCGGGCAGGAAGAGCTCACTGTCTTTCCTGCAGAAACCAGTAGAGGGCAGTTTGGTGAAGATGTGATGCTTAAGGAGGAGAGAGTGACGGAATCATGACTAAATCATACAGAGACCTGTTGAGCCTTCTAGATTTTATTCCAACAGACAGAAACTGCAGACGAATTTCAGTAGAAAATAACATGACCAAACCAGCATCTTTCCATTTGTGCTCAGTTCTGTATAAAAATAGTCTACTTGACCATAGTTTTGGCCATTATTAACTTACGATTTCCTCTCTGGTAGGTTTTGATGTATGTGTTCTGGTTCTGTATTATAAGTGCATCGATATTTATGATGGCATGCCTTATTTTAATAATTTCTTTCCAGTATTTGTTTCCTCGTGTGACATTTTTGCCTTAAGTTACATTTTGTTAGACTTTTTAAATTGATATTTTTATTCTTCATGTCCTATTTTAGGAATATTATGAAAACTTCTTAAGTCCAATCTGACCAACTGTAACTTTTTTATTTTTAATTTCATATAATTTCATATGGATATCATATTTCTCTGCCTCTATTTGAGTTCATTTCTTTTGACAAATCTGATTTGGCTCTTTCATTTAAATCTATATTAATATCTTGTTCATGTGGCAATTAAACTCAGCAAAAGTATTTTGATGTTTATTTAGTAATCGGATTTCTTAAATTTACCAATAACTACCTATTCACGATGATAAAGCCATTACCTGCACGCAGACTTATATCACACTGTTATTCTCCTATTTTATTGGCATTTTTTTTTAGAATTTAAAGATTTAATCTTCAGTTGCTACTGATTAACTTTTTAGTTTAATTTTAACTAGATTCTAACAATATTGTGCTGCCACTGCCCCCTCTCTCCTCTCTCTCTCTGTTCAGAGCTCTCTCCCTCTCGTCTCCCTCTTCCTATCTCCCTCTCCTCTCCTCCCTCTTCTCTCTTTCATCCTCCTTTTCTCTCCTCTTTCCTGTTTCTTGGCCACATAATATTTACTGAAAAATTTACCAACTTTCCTCCCATGACACTTGTAGCACCTCTGTTTTTCTCTTCATTTTTACATATTGGAAAACTTATTCCAAGATTAATTTCATTGTGTAATCTTATGAAGACTTCTGAAATCTTAAATGCCTAAGAATTTTTAATGCCTTACCACTTAATTATTTAGCTGGATATTATTTAATTCACTAAAAATTATACTCCATCAAATGTTGTCATCAAACGTTTAACAGTCTGATTCTTATGCTTGTAGAGATTTCTCATCACCCTCTGAATGTTTTTGGAATGCTGTCACTGCGTTTAATATTCTAAAACCTCAGTAAATGGAACAGGTCACGTTTCCCCTTCTGCCTTCTGTGCAGCCCTCTTCTGACTCTTTGAATCTTTGGTCTTCCTCTTCCTTGATGTTTATCTGTCATGTTGCATTTAATGTGAATCTTTCCATATTTTCTTTTTTAAAGAAGTCATATAGAAGAGTTCTTCACTATCTGTTTACAAATTGCTGATTAATTCCTAGCTCTATCCAGCATTTATTCTTCCCATTAAGGTCCCTATGTCAGCTACTATATTTTTTGTCTAATACTTTCAATGATATGATTTGATTTCTACTTTTTTGATAGTTATCTTACCTTTCATAAAAGTGCATATTATACCTGCTTGAAATAATATCTCTATTATTTCTCAATATAACATATTGTTTAGCTTGAACCATTCTTCAGTGCATTAGGTATCTAGTGTTGTTGCCCAGTTTTTTTTTTTTTTTTTAGAAACATTAATTCCTTCCAGTTGGTGGTGCTGGAGGAGGGCTAAAGGCAGAACGTGCCAACAAGCTACTATTGACAATGCCCATTTGATATCACTACTAATGAAGGGAGACTTCCATTTGCCCCAAACCATAAAGCAATTCTTGCTTTGCAAATAAAACCTTCCTGGACTCCCAACCATACATTTCTGCAAACAGGCCCTGCTTTACTAACAAGCCCTAAATCCCTTACCCAACTCCCATGACTCTGTTTACATGTACAAAAGAGTAAGCGCCCCTGCTGTTTGGCCAGTGTGGCAGCTGCAGACTCCCTCTGGTCAGTAGTCACCTCTCATTGACTAAGAAAGGTCAATATGGTTTGTATGAGGTTGTTTACTTTTCCTTTCCTATCTGGACTCTTTGAACTCCTAACCCTAACACCTAGGAGAGAGTTCTAACCCAGGAGGTAGAACTCTTTCTACCAGGAAAGAGTTAAAATTCCTAATTCCTAACAACTAACACCCAAACTACTATTGCTAAAGCCCATTTGGCATCACTGGTCTATGCAATTCACCTGTCAGGTTTTTAACCTGAGCCTTGCCAGGGAAGCTCCTTATAGAGGAGACTGTTAGAATGAAACCTAATGGCCCAGGGGCGTTAAGAAGAAACAATCTAGAGGCTCTAAAGTGCCTAAGGCAACTGATCAATCCCACCTGTTCCATCATTCCTCAGCCCAAGACTGACTTCTGTTGCCTTGGATGTTTGTGTTTTTATAGCCTAATTACTCCCTAAATCTCTACCTTCTGGGTGACAGTTGTCTGAGAACAATGAGAAGCATTGAAGGCGCCCAACGGTGTTCCTTCCCCAGATCTGACACCTGAGAGATCAAGGCCTGAGGCCTTTGCTCACAGTGGATCCAAGTAGATTGATTGCTTGTTTATGTTTCCTACCTTGCATTTGATTTTAGTAGAGGTGGCTAGAAACCTATACTACCTTACCTCAGGAAAAGAGTGGGCATTTTGTTTTTTCACTGTGGTTTTCTCATATTTCTTTGATTTGAATCAATATTCCCAATTGTAATTCATTGATTATATTAGTAACAGATTCTGAAAGTAGCATTTAATGCATCTAGCCAGCCCATGGCATATGACAAGCTCAGTAAGAAAACTCTTGACTGATTAAATGTTGCCTGCAGATTTTTCCAGCAAATCAAAGTTTTGTACCTCATGATTTTGTTTTTAGCTATTGTAATGCCTCACCTATTTTATCACATGAATTTCACAGAACAGCTATTTTAGAATTATTGGAGGAAAGTTTTTTTAATTTTGCTATTTTTTAATTTATTTTATTTTATATGTATGAGTGTTTTGCCTGCCTGTATGTAACTGCATGCAATGTCCATGGATGCCAGATGAGGGTGGCAGATCCCTGAGAACTAAAGATAATGGACAGTAGTTAGCCACCATTTGGGGTCCTGGGAACTGAATCCAGGTCCTCTGGAAGAGCAGTCAGTGCTCTTAGCTGCTGAGCCATCTCTCCAGTTCCTGGAAGAAAAAATCTTATTCAATTTTTGGTCTGTTAGCATTATATTTGGATATAGAAAACTAAGGAAGTTTGTGTTTAGTTATTGAAATCTGACTACACAAATTTTTTAAATATTACAAAAATGACAACAAACTAAAACCTGGTTTTAATACTACTAAAAGCTTTATAGATATTAAAACACAACATTAAAATAAAATGATATTGTCATGAAATCATAATCTGGGTATAAATTAATACATTCTTGGGTTGAATTTGATAATAACTATACTGTTATGCTTTTACTAAATGTTAAGTAGGCCAATATCAAGCAAAATTCTTTGATTGGTAACTTTGTGTCTAATAATGTGTCTTAAAATAATGAACAGATACATCTATACATGCAAATTACTTTAAGATGTTCATTTCAGTCTGATTACCGTCTGTGACTGGTTAAGTAATAGTACCACCCCCAACAATCTATTTCCTAATCCTGGCATTTTGTGAATATGTTGTCTCCTGTGGTAAGGGTCATTTGGAAGACAAAGGCCAGAATCTTGAGTTATCTGGGTGGGCCCAATGTAATTAATCTCCAAGGGAGACAGCAAAAAGCTCAGAAAATAGGTATATGAATTTAAGAGCCAGATGTTGACATGATGCATTTTGAGGAAAGGGCTTGAACCAAGTGATTGAGTTAACTATTCACAATTGGAAGATTCAACAGAATGTCTTCTCCTCAGGAGCCTCTAGGGAGAGCACAACTAGCCAACATCTCCAGAATTCTAAGAAAATTAATTTGCATTGTTTTAAAACACTGAACTCTGATAATTTTATAAAGACAATCACAGAAAACTTTCATGATGTACTATGGAAAAGAGTTTTAAACAAATCAACTACAAAAGTTAAATTATTATAACACATCAAAAATATGAACCTGGAAGGCTGCAGAGATGGCTCAGTAGTTAAGAACACTGCCTTCTCTTCCAGAAGATCCAGGTTCAAGTCACAGTACCCACAAGGTGGTTAATAACCATTTGTAATTCCAGTTCCAGGAGGTCTGACACCCTCTTCTGGCCTCTGCAGTTTTTGCACAACACTGGTGCACTTACATACATGCAGGCAAAGTACTCATACACATAAAATAATTAATTAAAAAATTTTAAAATGCATGAACTTTACAGTCATTAAAGTTATATTATAGAACATTTGATTACATAAGATGCCTGTAACATGTTATTAAATTAAAACATGTCTTATTAATTAACAGTGTTAACTAATTCATTTTTAATAAGGAAATAGTGAAGAGCAATGCCTAGTACTGATTGTTTCTTGTGTGCCAGGGACATTTAAGGACATATGTGTTCATCTCATCATCTCAAGTATTGCTTCCACAGGACATAGGATATTATCCCCATTTTACAGATGAAATAATTGAATCCCTGGGAATTTAAAATACTTGCCCAAGATCACACAATCAACAAGAGTTTTGAAGCGAAGATTTTAGACCCTTGATCCTGCCCTTAATCCTCTTTCTATAAACAACACTAGAGCAACCGAATAAAACATATTACAGGCACAGTAATCTTATACAGCAGAAAATAAACTCATTTTCTTCTTTTCTTTTTTAGGCTCGAGGGTGGTATTTTATTTTGCTTAGTTTTCTTTCGTTTTTTGAGACAGGGTCTCCCTGTAGCCCCAGCTGGCCTGGAACTTACTATGTAGACCAGGCTGCTCTCGATCTCACAGATCAGGCAGTAGAGGCAGATGCTAGTTTCTCCTTTTCTTTACCCGAACAATAAACTTGAATTAAATTTGAAGTTCAACACAAGTATATTTTGTGAAGAACATAAAAGTATTTAAAATGTATCAAGATGATCCTTTAAAAAATAGGCCGGGCGTGGTGACACACGCCTTTAATCCCAGTACTTGGGAGAGAGAGGCAGGCAGAGCTCTGTGAGTTCAAGGCCAGCCTGATCTACATAGTAAGTTCCAGGACAGCTGGAGCTACAGGGAGACCCTGTCTCAAAAAGACCAAAAAAAACTTGCTGTTCTCATTTTATTTTTAGAAAAAAAAAAAAGCACATTTCTTCTTTCAGATTAGGGTCTGAAATTGCTAAGGTTTTTATATAAATATGTAGTTGTGTAGAGAACGAAATTATGTCCTGACCTACTTGAAATTATGTCCTGACCTACAATCTAACATATGTATATTAAAATATCAATACACTTATTGTTAAATTATCAAAGATACAGGTGAAAAAATACAGCATTAAGAAATTGACCTGAAATTTAACCTTAGGGGGAAATGAAAGTTGCATCTGTGACTCACCTCACCCTACCTAGTGGGAAAATACCTGTAAAGACAATTAAAAATAAAGTACCAGAATAATGTTAGACTAAAATATGCAGGTGGTGAAAGACTTCTGTTGTGTATTTGCTGGAAGAACACAACTACTCAACTCTTTCTCCACAGATCTGTGTTCTAAAATAAGAAGTCACTACTACTAAACCAATGCCCCACAACGTCCCTCTGTGAAGACATATGCTTTCTGAACTAGCAGGAATGCTGACATATCCTCATGTATTCTGGGGGCACTTGTCCATCTTTTTATTAAATGTATCTCCCCCCAATGGAAGCATATTTATAGAAAAACGGTTTTAATAACAGAAAAGGATAAGATACAAAAGCCTTCGTTATAGGACATAGTGACGATTTGGGTTTTTATTGATCTCAGCCCTTCATAAAACTAGGCACTGTGATGAGTCTAGGAGGTGACCCCTTATACACCCAACTGCTAGGCTGGGAAACTGGGCAAGAAGCTGTGCACTACATAAATGATCGCAGTCAAAGCAGGGAAAGGATAGAACCAGCAAACAAGGGACCCACAAAAGATAATGTCTCAAGTTCCACACCTGTAGCAGCTCCAGCAGTTGCTACCAACCCAGCAAGCAGACCAGTCCTGAACTGGGATTAAGTACAGCACTCAGACCTCATCGGAGAAGTTTCTTTGTAAAGTGGACTGTGGTTAATTCAGATGCTCACACCTGGTCAACTCACAGAGACTAAGTGGCAGTGGGGTGCCCAGCCACGGATGGGACCACTGCACTCACAAGCTCACAGCACTGTGGTTGCCTGAACAAGACCTTTACAAGATTGAGCCAGTCATACAATGTCTTGATCATATTCAGGCCTCCTTCCCCCATCTCTACCCCCACATTACCCCCTCCCGTGTCTTTCTGTCCTCTAATAGATTTTAGTTTTAGTTTTTGTTTTTTTATTTTTTGAGACAGGGTCTTACTATGTAGCCCTGGATGACTTTAAACTTACTATTTAGACTCCGCTGGCTTCAAACTCATGGTGATCTGCCTACCTCGGCCTCTCATGTGGCATTAAAGTTATATGCCACCAAACTTGGCCTCTATTATTATTTTTTAGGCCTGTTGGGTCTAATTTGTGTCCCCATATTCCAAACATTCCTTGAAATTTTTCTGCCCCAGTTTTTCATGTCCATCCTTTCATCCATCCCTGTCCTCAGCAGGTACCAATCTGTTCTTTGTTATTATAGTTTTCACTTTATAAGGTTTTACATAAATACATTCATGCAGTACAGTTCTCTTTATTTGGGATTTTGTTTGGTTCCCCATTGATTCTTAACCTACTTGTTTCACCTGTAATTCTAACCATTCTTGAAATACTATTCCTGTAATATTCGTTTGCTCTGACAAACATATTTGTCTCACTAAGGTCAGACTCTCCACGGTTTCACTGAATGAAATTCACCAGTTCACTTACAGCCGGACAGGGAATTTGATGGAACCTGGATACCTGGACTATCTCCATAAACTATGGTTAACTTTCCCTGAAGTTACATCAAATGTTTGATTTACACCAAATAGTCAGTTTGTCATATATTTATGTTATCTAAGTAGCATAATTCAATCCCTAAGAGACAGCACACTTTCTAACTGGAAATTTGGGGCAGGTTGTTATAAGGGCTGTGTACACATTCATTTCAACAAGGAACTTTCCAAATTAAGATTTCCAAAAAGCAGCAGTGAGAAATTGAGCCAAATAGTGAGAAACTGAGCCAAAATAGATGTCCATCAACAGGTGAATGGATAAAGAAAATGTAGTACATGTACATAAGGGAATTTTATTCAGCTGTAAAAAAATGAAATATTTGAACATGTAGGATAATGGATGGATTTGGAAATTACTATATTCATCACAGTAACCTGGATTCAGATAAATACCACATATTCTTTCTCATATGTGGATCATGGATTTTAATATTTTATATATGTATATATGTGTGCTGAGGTACAATGCGCATATGGAGGTCAGACAATAACTTGTGGATGTTGGTTTTCCCTTCCATGATGAATTCTGGGATCAATCCGAGGTCTTCAGACTTGGCCACACATGGCTTGACCCACTGAGCCATCTGACCAGCCCCAAAGCAGCACTTTTAAAAAGTATACTTTCCCATAAAACCTAAGCGAGATCTGAGGAAGGGAGGAGAACAAAAAAGAGAGTCATAGAGTGCATGTGACATGCGCATGGAAAGGGGACTGAGGACGGAGTGTACAAGGGAAGGGATGGAGGCAGAGTATCAACAGGACGTATGGATGAAATTGTGATAGTAAATTCATCACTTTGTATGACCATTTAAATTTTGTAAAGCACCACACTTCATTTTTTAAATAATTTATTGAGAATTTCATACATGCATATAAAATGTTTTGATCAAAAACATGCCCACTCCCTCCCCTCCAACTTCTCCCACATCTCCCCGTCACTTTTTTTCTGATAACTTCGTGTACTGTTTCTTCTTCTTTTTTAAATGGGGCTTTTTGCTAGAGTGGACATGTTTAATTCATATTGCTTGTATAAGTTGATGTCTATTTGGGACTGGGCTCTCTAATTCTGATTCTCAGAACTGAATTACAGGCAGTCATGAGCTGAGGACCTTCGGAAGAGTAGCAAGTGTTCTTAACTACTGAGTCATCTCTCCAATCCCTTCAAATTTTTTTTATTGATTGATTTATTGATTTATTGATTTTTGGTCTTTTTGAGACAGGGTCTCCCTGTAGCCCCAGCTGTCCTGGAACTCACTATGTAGACCAGGCTGGCCTTGAACTCACAGAGATCTGCCTGCCTCTGCCTCCCAGTACTGGGATTAAAGGTGTGCGCCACCACACCCAGCCTCTTTGGGGGGGAGGGTCTGCCTAGCCAGTTCCTACCTCCTATTCTTATCACACCATCCTCTGAAGAGGTTACCCAACAGACCGCTTCCCTGATGAACAAGGATGCAGGGTGAGACAATTGAAGTACCCCTTCAGTGGGTCTATCTAAAAGGCTCCCAAATTGCATAACTCTTATCTCTAGGGGGAAAAAGAAAGTCCTTGAATCGTGAATAGGAGATGTGAAGGAAAAGTAAAGGCAATTACAAGTTCTAGACAGGGAACTAGAAAAAA
>NW_008350535.1:1509793-1510099 GCF_000622305.1 Nannospalax galili
ACAGGGAACTAGAAAAAAGTCAGAACAGGGCAAATTTCAAATGCTCGGAATTTCATGATGAGAGCTTCCAAAGAATCCCTCTATTGGGTTCCTCCTCATTTTTCTTTTGTCTGCCAAGGCTGGACTCGAGAGTAATGGATTCAGGATTTGCTTTCAGGCATTTTGACAGCTTTTGGAGTGGTTAGAATCAGTGCCAGTTTTCTCTCTCAAAGGCTTCTAGATGGGGGAGAAAACAAATTTAGCCATCATTTTAGAACAATAGCTGGCCATCTCCCGCAGAAGTCTTACATCTGAGCAGCACTTTCT
>NW_008350535.1:1510513-1524225 GCF_000622305.1 Nannospalax galili
AATTGGGGTGTGCTCCTTAATTAAAGGAGGGGCAAGCAGGGTCAGTGGACCCTCACCAGAGTATCCAACCATTCTTCCCAGCCAACTGTATGTAATTTGGCCCTAATCACACATGGTCTCCTGGATTTGGGGAGGACTAAAGTATACAATCTGGGGAAGGCTAGGAAGAGAAGGCATGACCCATTCTGGGTTAAGGCTTTCCAGTGTCCATACCTTCAGGTAATTCATACACCTCAGCAACCCCTCAGTTCTCTCAGTAAGTAGCTCAGTAAATTCATTGGTTCACCACTAAAACTTTAATCAAACATTGGTTTGACACTAGAACCTTAAAAAGGAATAAGCATTGGTAGTATTCCCAGGAAAAGAATTCTCACAACAGATGGAAAATTTATTTGTTAATGTTATTATGTCTCATAATTATTTAAACAAAGAAAATGAAGCCGGGCGTGGTAGCATGCACACCTGTAGTCCCAGCACTAGGGAGGCAGAGGCAAGCAGATCTCTGTAAATTCAAAGCCAGCCTGGTTTACATAGTGAGTTCCAGGATAGCTGGGACTACAGGTAGACCCTGCTTCAAAAAGACCAAAAAAAAAAAAGAAAAGAAAAGAAGAATGTAAAAGATTTTAAAAGGATATGGGAATAGAGATATTTTCCAAACTAGAAAAAATGAGAAAGCCTAAGCAAGAGATGAAGGTCTGTGTAGGTTTGTTATGATATATAAAGGATGAGACAAAAATAATGTATACATAATCTTAAAATTTCTAAGGTCATAGTTTAGTCAACTAATTCATGTAACAAAATATATATCTAGTTAAGGTTTATCTGAGAACATTTGGTTTTTTATCCAAGCTTTATCTACATAGCACATGGTAATTAAAAGTACAAGACTGGTGGAACTAACCTTCTTGGATGTTTAACAGCCATACTTTGAGGCCTATACTAATCCGGTCAGAAGGAATTAAAGGACAGTTTTTGCCCCTTGCCTTCCAAGGTCAACTAAGTTCCAGGGGACTATGGAACATCTCTCAAAATGTCCTGTAACTGTGGGTGAGTCACCTGTCCTCTTGTTCAGGGAGGCCATGGAGACACCACCAGATAAGCATCATACTTCTGAAAATTTGTTTTCATTTATTTATTCATGTGATGAGGAAGACGGTACACACTCCACAATGCACATGTGGAGGTCAGACAATAACTTGTGGGTGTTGGTTTTCCCCTTCCGTGTGAATTCTGGGGATCAATCTGAGATCTTCAGGGTTGGCCACACATGCCTTGACCCACTGAGCCATCTCACCAGCCCAAAGCAGCATTTTTATAAAGTATACTTTCCCATCAATGGGGGAGGTGGTCTACTATGATCAAGATACAGTTTATGAAATTCTTAAAGATTCAATACAAATATTTTTAAAGAAATAATTTAAAAAGAATGTCTTCAGGCATTAACATTGCTTGATGTTTTAAAATGTTTTTGACTGCCTTTTTGTTTATTGTATGTATGTATGTTAGTGTGGGTGTGTAGGTCACAGAAGAACTGTGAGAGTCAATTCTTTCCTTCATCACAGGGACCCCAGATACCCAACTCAGGTGATCAGGCTTGGCGGTAAGTGCCTTTATGCACTGGGCCAGCCCACTGCTGTGTTTTTCAAAAAGTATTTTGCACCTAACATGTTACTTGCTTTAAAAAGAATATCCTGAACAATTTTTTGTCTATAAAATTCCCCTATGTTATTTTAGTCACCAGATATTTATAAAACAACCACAAAGCAGCTTTTAGACACGGAAGAAAAGTGGTCCCTTTTCTCAAAAAAAAAAAGAAAAGAAAAAAAAAAAAACTTGAAGTCCAGTAATAAGACAAGAATGACCAAAACTCAGAGATTTAGGCCAAGTGCCCTCTTTATTTACCTTTTCTATAGTAGAATTTTAAATTGTTTTTAAATTACATTTTAAAATGGGAACATACAACAGTGGTTAGAAACAGGAAGTGTAAAGCAGAACCTTTATGTCCATGAAAACAAGCCAAACAGCAAATTTCTGAACCTTGTGTCTTGAGACATAACCTCCTTTTCTTGTCCTTCTGTTTCTAGCAAATAAACTTAACAGTGAAGACCAGGATAGATGTGGAGTCCCCTCACTGAGAGCACACAATCTCCACCTTGGGAAGAGAGGGAAGAAGCTATTTAAAATGGATGTTTTATATTTATAGAGATGCCAGTGATCTTAAATATGAGGAGAAGCTTCACTGAAAAGGTCCAGTCATATCTCTGTCAGTAATACCTACACAACATTGACATCCCAACTCAAAGAAGGGGTCATTCATGAGAAGAAATAAAATGGAACATTTTGTTTATTACTAATTAAATATTCCTTAAAGATGAGGTTCAAAGTGACCTACAAGATGAAGCTTCTGGCACAGAAAATACAATAGGTTTATAATAATTCCCAAAATGTCATCAAACCAAGTGACAAAATCAAGTGACATATGTCACGTTTCAAATGACACATAATACAGTGGCTAAAATATTCCAGTCAACCTAATGTTTTTTTCAAACTAGACTGAAGGAGAGATATTGAAGATGTGGGGTTTGACTGATATTTGTTCTACATATTTTGTTGACCATATAATATGTTTCACAGGTAATTAAGTAAGATCAAACACTCTAATCTACCGTATGAGAGTTATTAAGCATGTTTACATGTGTCATAGACATTACTTTTTGTCTAGAGGAATCTGGAAGAGATGCCACACTGAACCCTCAAAGCACAGTAACCTCAGCACTCACCAAAATATTCTAACCTCTGGGATATTATCTTGGTATGCCCAGGTAAATAGCAAAATTGATATTTTTAATTGATTTTTTTTATTTTATGTGTATGAGTGTATTACCTGCGTGAATGTAAGTGTACCTGTATCATGCAGTCCCCACAGAGCTCAGAAGAGGGTGTTGAATTCCCTGGAACTGGAGTTACGGACTGTTGTTAACCACCGTATGGGTGCTGGGAATTGACTATGAGCCCTCTGTAAGAGTAGTCAGACAGATCGGCAGATCCCTGCGGACAACTGGCCTAGTCTTTTTGGCAGATTCCAGGCCAGTGAGGGACCTTGTCTCAAAAGGAAAATTGGAGGGAGACAGAGGAATGACATCAAGAATATTTTCTAAAATATAAACACTCTCTCACTTTTATAAACGTTTATACTATATAGGGGAAGATGACTATTCTCTATAGCATAAATGTCTTTTACGTCAAATAGGGAATTATACTGGTCAGTTTTTAAGGTTATACTCTTCTTTTTGTGGAGACTATTAAGTCACAGCAAGGGGAAACGATATAGGAAGAAATCAGCTCACACTCATCAGCTTCACAAAGCAGACTTATTTACAGCTTGTTATTAGTATATGCTAATTGTTGTCCAGTGATATCATCAAGAGAATGCTGTTTTTAATAATACGTAAAAGCTGTTGTAATAAAAGTGAGACTTGTTAACTACAGCAGTGGTGGAGGGTCATCGTTGGTCATCTTTATTGTCTGAAAGTATACCTTGAAGGGATCTCTTTTGAAATTGAAAACCTAGGAGGCACCTTTGATTTGTCTTGCCACATGAATACCTGAACTCTCGAGGAAAAGCGGCAGCTGAAGAAGCTCTCAGGCAAAACCGTATTCTATTCCTGGCAGCATTTCAGAATCATTGTTTCAGTCACACCTTTGAAAGACCCTTTCAGGCAATTTGAAAAATAAAACCTTGCAATTTGTATTTGTTCGGTTATGTTAGCCTGTATTATTAAATACTAGAAACATAAAAGTGATACGGAATGTTTCTTTTCTGAACAGTCAGTTCTCAATTCCATGGAATGTTGTGAAATAGGATCAGGGCTGAAGACTCATGTTCAGTGAGCAGTTAAACACATTAGAATTAACATCTTATGACTCTTGCAGACATGGAATACTGACACCTGGGTGGATGCCCTCCTAAAAATCACAGTACAATTATAATGTGTGACCATTTTAGTGCAGACACAAATGTCATCTGATTTGGATTTATTACTTTATACATTGATTTTATTATATTAATCTTCCTAATTTTTAAGAGAAGTTAAAAATTGAAATATGGGCCTTTAAAAATATAACTACTAAAAACTGGTCCCTCACGTACTTACTATCTTTGTTCTGTTGGGTTAGGAACTTAAACCAGGCATTTTTGTATATGCCTCTAATTTCAACTCTCTGGAAGCGGGAAAAACATTGAAAAAGCTCATAGCCATCTTGGGCTACAATCAGTCTGAGCTATTTTTACAAAGAATAAAATAATAGATAATAATATTTTTCTCTTGAAATTTAAAACATGAGATAGGGGAGATGGCTCAGTAGGTAAAGCACTTAACATACAAGCTCAACCACCTGAGTTTGGGCCTCGAGAACCCACATAAAAGTTGGACACAGTAGCACACATATATGTAATTTTAGTATTCCTTCAGGGAGATAGGAGGCAGACAGGGGCTATCTCTCAACGCTTCCAGACCAGCTAGCCTGGTGTCTTTAGTGGTAAATGACAAGAGAGTCTGTGTCTCAAACAAAGTAGAAAGTGAGGACTGACACCCAAGGTTGTCCTCTGACCTCTACACATGTGCCATAGCACACATGCACCTCCACACACATGAACATATACACACACATAAACACACACACACACAATTATTAAAAAAAAAAAAGAAATGACCTTAACATTCAGATATGCTCCCTACAGAATGTGGGTTGTACAGAATGATAAGGACAGCAAATTTCTTAGATGGGTTCTACAGGAAACTATGAAATAGAGAAGTGCCCTCCACCTCTTCAAAGACATTTTATTTCAGTTTATCTTATATTTAAAAGTACTTTTAATGTTTAATTGGGGAGAAGATTGTTTATTGTTTTTTGATCATTAATCATTGATTCAGAATCTATACCTTATTGAAATATAGAAGTTAGTTTCGGTATTTTAAAATATCTTTTGATTAACGTGGCATGTACATACATCTGGGTACTGACTAAGCAATATGCTCAGTAAAATCTTCACAGATGCTGTAAATACAAAATACAGGAGAACATTCACTATTTTCTAAGGAACAAGCAAAGAGAGGGCAGGCCACATTTGTCTGATTTTAACTCCTTATTCTTAAGGTAATTGAACAAAATGCTGTCTCAGGGTTTTATAGAGCTCTAAATGCTGATGGGCCTCACTGTCTGTGAAAAATGAGATGCTCAGGCTGCCCTTGTTGATTATTTTTCAGTGTCCAATCTCCAGTTAACGGATGCAAATTCATGTACCACAGCTGATTACATTTGTCAGCTGTATGGTGTTTTTGTCAGTTTTTTTTTTTTTCCTTTTCTACTACCCTATTTTTAGCAATTACGTTACAGCCCTGACCTAACTGTATTAGCAGCTCAAAGTTAATAAACAATGAAGCTGCAGAAGGTAATAGGAAGAGAACAAAAGAACTTCACTTCCATTAACTTGGAGGCACTAGATTCTCATTTCTGACCGGCAGACCATAGTTACTGCTGTGACCTCACACATGTTCCTTTGTGTTAAAATAGGAATATTCCAGAAGTTGAAAAAGTCTAGGGACACAGTGTGTTGGAGAAGGCACTGGGCTAGGATGGAGGTGCCGTGGGCTCTGCCACTTCTTACTTGGGTTAGCCGTCAATCCTCTAGGGACTTCAGCTTCCTGGCTAGTAAAATTGGTTGCTGTAAAGACGAATGTAAGACAGAATACCACAGATGGAGAAAGGATGGGCCTGAAATCACTCCTAAAGTAAAAACACAGAAATGGGGGCTGGAGAGATGGCTCAGTACTTAAGTGAGCTGGCTACTCTTGTTCTGGATTTGGTTCCCAGCATCCATATGGCAGCTGACAACCACCCAGGACTACAGTTCCAAAGGATCTGATGCCCTCTTCTGGCCTCTTCAAACACTGCATGACATAGGTGCACTTACATGCAGGCAAAACACTCATACACATAAAATATAAATAAATAAATAAATACATAAATAAATAAATAAATAAATAAATTTATTTATTTTAAATATTTTGTTTATTTTTGTTTTATGTGTATGAATGTACTGCCTGCATGTAGGTGAGTGCACCCATGTCATACAATGCCCACAGAGGACAGAAGAGGTGGTTGGATCCCCTAGAACTGGAGTTATGGATAGTTGTTAGCTACCATGTGGGTGCTAGGATTTGAACCCAGGACTTCTGCAAGAACAACCAGTGTTCTTAACCACTGAGCCATCTCTCCAGCCCTATAAATAAATTTTTAAACATAAAGATGCTAGTCATTTGTGTGTGTGTATATGCATGTCCATATGTGTTTGCAGGTGCACATTCACATATGGGTCCATGTCTGTGGAGAGCAGATGTCAATGTCCAGGTTTTTTACATGGGTACTGGACATCTGAACTCCAGTGCTCATACTTGTACCACAAGCACTTCACTAACTGAGCCATCTCCCCAGACACACTAGATAATTTTTACTGGGGAACTGTATCAATGCTTAGCCAGGCTAGCAAGACTATACATACATACATACATATATATATATACATACATATACATACATACATATATATACACAATGTGTATATATATGTATGTATGTATATGTATGTATGTATGTGTATGTGTATATATATATATATATATAAAATGTTTAAAAGGAAGAAGGAACCATAAGCTAGAGAAAGTGACCTGATAATTGACCATGTGGAGCTTGTCAGTTGCAATCACTAAATGTGTGATGTCAAGGCCATAGGGCTGTGTAGATGTGCCAAAGAAACACTGCTCCACTGTACAAAGAAAAAAAGTGTTTTAGTATGCTACAATCTCATTGAACTCTCCACAAGAGAGAAAGATACCAGCTACCCACAAGAAGAAGAAGGAGGAAGCCTGTCTTCCATTCGAGTCTGAATTTTATATGAATAAGAAAAATCTGCTGAGAAATGTAATCACTCATTGTACTACATTCCAGTGAGAGACTCAGATTTGTTTTATCACTGTGCTCTAGGAAATGTTTTTTCCAAACTAATGATAACCCCTGCTCCAAAAAGCAAGCACAATCTCTCTGAAAGTAGGGCAGACAGTTGGCATACTGAGCATGTTCTTTCTGCTCTTGAACCCAGAATGCAGCATTAAGTATGTGTATGCCATGAAGTCAGATGTGCAGTTTTTTAACTGACAAAACAGAGAAAAAAGTACCTCTAAATACTGCAAGTTGAGGGAAGTCCCCTCAAAATACTGCCCGTCTTGAGTAGCCTAGAGCAAAGGCAAGATGTGAACTAGCTCCAAACACACAGAACTTCTCTTAGATTTTCAGCAACTCATTCATAAGATCCAATGTCCAGAGATAAATATTTGAGGAAAGAAGGATGGGTAGAAAGAGAAAAAAATGAACTTAAAAAGTAGAGACCATCAAAAGAACAGTGTAGTCTTGTTAACATCATGTCCTATGGAAAGTAAAGACTTGAATAGAAAAACTTTGTGAGTTTACACAGTACACATATGAGAACAGGGACTGGAGAGATGGCTCGGCAGTTAAGAGTGCTTATTGCTCTTCCAGAGGCCTTGAGTTTGGGTCCCAGCATACACTCAGGTGGATAATAATAATTATTATTATAATGGCCTGCAACTCCAACTTCAGGGTATCCAACACCCTCTTCGAGTCTCTTGCAGACACTCAAACACAAGTGACAGACACACACATACACATAAAAAATAAGTAAAAGTGAATTTTAAAAAATATGAGAACAGGAAGGAACTGTAGTTTAAAAATTTGGAGAGAAAAAAGTTAAGGAAATTTCCAGAAAGTAAAACAAAAGCAGAAAATAAAAGAGAAAACACTAGAAAAATTAAAAATCAGTTCAAGAGTTTCGATATTAAGTGATCAAGATTAAAAGATAAAAAGAAAAAACAGGCCAGGTATGGTGCCCTGGAGAGGCAGAGGCAGGCAGATCTCAGTGAGATGGAGGTCAGCCTGGTGTATGTAGTAAGTTCCAGGCCACTTGGGGCTACAGTGAGACCCTGTCTAAAACAAATAATTAATAATAATAATAACAATAATGATAATGATAATAATAACAATAAATGAAAACATCTGTGTTGACACTGCCAAACAATTCAAGAAAATATGTCCAAGACCGAAATATGGAAATTTCTAGACTGAGGGAATGAATTATAAACAGAAAACAATGAACTTTGAACACTTGAGTCAGTCATTATATCATACACTTTCCAAAAAAAATCAAATAGTAAAAGTAGCCTCTAACTTCCCAGTACAATCCTGAAATACAGAGGAAAAGGGAAAAATTACTTCATTTTTTAAGATATATTTTATTTATTATTTTTATGTTATGTATACGTGTATTATTTGCATGTATGTAAGTACACCCATGTCGTGCAATGCCTGTGAAGGTCAGAAGAGGGTGTAGGATCCCCTGGACCTGGAGCTAAGGACAGTAGTTAGCTGCTACCATGTGGGTGCTGGGAACCGAACCTGGGTCCTCTGCAAGTGCTTTTAATTGCTGAGCCATCTCTCCAGTCCCAACTTCAAGATTTTAAAATAAAATCATTTACAATCTATGATTCTTAATTGCTGAGCCATCTCTCCAGTCCCAACTTCAAGATTTTAAAATAAAATTATTTACAATCTATGATTCTATATCAAGTTAAATCAACAATTAAAGAGTATGGCAAAACGAAAATATTTAAAGTGTTGGGGCCAGGGGAATAGTTCAACAAGTAAAAGACTCCCCTTGCAATATAAGTTCTGTACCCAGAACCCACCCTGGAAGGAAAGAAGTGACTTCTGAAAATAGTCTTCTGGACTGCAGACATGTCTGCCTGTAACCTTCATGTACACACACACACACACACACACACACACACACACACACACACATGCCCGCACACATCACACATGCATGCACATCATACACCCAATAATAAATTTTAAAACTTTGAAAATATTCTGAGAAATTAAAGGATAGACACATACACACCTTGGATTTTCCAAAATAGGAGAAATATGGAAAAGTTACAAAATAGTAAGAGACATGAAAGGGAATCACCAGAGTGAGAGCCAGGTTTCCAGAACCACAATCACTTTGGAACTCTGATCAATTAGAATCCAAAATTTCAGATCACAGCAAAAGAAAAGCAAGCTCCAGAAAAGACATCACCAAGAAAAGTGAGAATTAATAAATGGTCAAATGTGTTCGAATGCTAAAAGAGACAGAACTTCTGGAAAATTCAGATATGAATTGTTGAGAAAATTAGCCACAGTTCTCTACCTAGTCTTTCTAGGTTCTTGTCACCATCACAGAAGGAAATCAGGGGCAGGTAGAGCAAGAAATTGAAAGGAAGTTTTATTATAAATCAAAAATAAATAACCAAGGGCCAGAGAGATAGGTCAGCAGATAAAGCACTGTACCTAAGCCTAATGATCTGAGTTGAATTCAAGGGACCCACATGGTAGGAGAGAATCAACCTCCACAAGTGTCCTATGACCTCTTCACATGTGTCATGGCATGCACATACACACACAGATACATAGACACACAAACACACAGACATACACATACACACAAATGAATAAATGTAAATTTAATTTAAAAATTAATTAAAATGTTAAAGCAGATAAGGATGAAACTAAACACTGTTTAATATTAATCCCATCACTAATGACTCTCCAAACCCTCTCTCTTAATTAATTTATCTGACTAGTACTCTCTGTATCCTGAGGATCATAAAATGCAGTTTCTGTGTCCATCTTCTTTTCCTCTCAACACACAAGCTCCACAAGAAAAAGGACATAGTTTAAGTTCTCATTATATGGCCAATATCTAGAACGCTACTGCAGTGTAACAGAGCCCAGTAAATAGTTCTTTACTGTTTGTTGATTTAATACATTTGAATTTTAATGTGAATTGGTAAGTACTAAATTCTAAGAGAAAAAGCTGAATAAGGAAATGTGCCTACAAATTTGAAAGAACCTGTTTCTTTTTGTTTTAATTTTAAAATGGGATGTTTCTGGAACCTTCTGGAATATTTAGAAGAAAGAATGGATGTTTTGAAAGATTTCTGCACTCCTGGTGAGATTTGCAATAAATACTACAGAACGAAACTCAAGGTGATTATGGACAATGTAATGCAGAAGGAAACTTCTAGATAGAGCAATTAACCAGGGCTTTAGATGAGTAGGCAGCTTCGCCAAAAGTTGGAGGAGAGAATTCACAGTCAGAATGAAGATTAAATGCAAAGTCACTGCCAGGAATGTGCCAACTGTTAAAGGAACAGAAGGGAAGTGGTTAGGAGTTTCTCTGAGTGAGTAATGGGACAGTTATAGGAGGTTATGTCACAAAGACATACTTAATGTTTCTGGCAGTCATGGTCAAAGGTTCAGGTGTTATTTGAAACACAATTCAGAGTCAAAACCATTTAATTAGGAAATAAATCATCATTTCAGATATCAGTTCAATGGAAAAAGCAATGGTTTAGGACCAAGTTTAGAATATTATTGGAATAATTTCAAGGGCATCTTTAAAAAATCCAAATATATCAGAGAAGGCTTCCTAAACTGAGATAATATGGGGAGCATCAACAGGTGTTAGCCATCTGCAGATGGATGGAGAACATCCTAAGAAGAGAGAACACTGTGCATGAGAAAACCCTGAAGCAAGAAATCATGAGATGACGTCATGGTTCAGAATGAGCTACGGAAAGGCTGAGGGAGGAAGAAGAGACTGCGGAGTGAGAGAGTCACACAGAGGCCAACTCAAAAGTCTAGTCATGAGTAAAAGTCATGACATTATCTTTAGGAAAGTGGAGTATTATTAAAGGCAGTTAGGAGACTGCTAATGTGATTTCATCCAAGATACTTAGGAAGAGATATGATAGACTTTGATCACTGCTTAGGTGTAAAAGATAAGAAGAAACCTAGGTCTTCTGTTAAAGATGCTGGAACAGCACAAACACCTTGTCTCTACTTTAACATGCCACTAAAATAAAGCTATAGGAAGTTCTGTGGTTCTGCAGAGATAGCTCAGCAAGTAAAGCGCTTGCTGGACAAGCATGGAGAAGCTGAGTTTAGATTCTCAGCATTCTTTAAACACTATGCTTGATGGCAGGGACTTGTAATCTTAGCACTAGTGTCATGGAGACAAGCAGATCCCAGATCCCAGAGACTCTCGAGCTAACCAGTCTACCTGAATTGCTGAGCTCCAGGTTCAGTGAGAGACCCTGTCTTTAAAAAATACACATGAAGTGCTAGAGAGATGGCACAGCACGGTTAAAAGCACCAATTGCTCTTGCAGAGGACCCAGACTCAATTCCCAGCACCCACATGGCAGCTACAAGCTGTCCTTAACTGTAGTTCCAGGGGAATCTGAAGCCCTCTTCTTTCTGACTTCTGCAGCATTGCACAACATGGGTTCACTAACATACTTGCAGGCAATACACTCATACACATAAAATAAAAATAATAATAATAATAAATACACATGATAGGTAGTGATAGTAGAAGATATCCAAAGTCAACCTCAGGCCTCGATGTGGTAGGTGTAGGCAAGTCACACACACATACACACACACACACACACACACACACACACACGCACGCACACACGCACACATGCACATAAATAAATTAATTAATTAAATTAAATAAATAATTTTTAAAACTGTCAGAAGCATTTAAGGATAAGGGGGAAAAGTAGGAAAGACCGGTATAGTAAAAACAACTTGTGATATTTGAAAAGCAGATAGAGTTGTGGGAATTGAAGAAGCTGAATCAAGAATGCAGATGCCTAAGAATGCAGTAGGAAGCTAAGAAACCATAAGGACTCTCCCGCAAAAGCGACCTGATGTGCAGTGGCTATGCCTTATAAAAGAAATAGCCAGACACTTAAGGCTAAGAGCAGACATGAACTACTGAGAATATGTTCCTTCAGATTTCTTTTGGAACTGTGCTCTCAAGCAAGGGTTTTCCTCACTTGTTATTGAAACAGTATGTCCAACATGAAATGGGGAAGGAAAAGTCAGATCCTTGTTTTATCAGAGAATCTCACCCTTTCTGATCCTCTAGACCTAAACCACAATACATATACAAAATCATGAGCAGCTGTTATAAATTTCTCTCATTGCTTCCAATGAGATAAGCAGCAACTCAGTATGCAAGCTTTGATGCTTAGATATGTAAAATATGCATCCACACATTGATCCAGTTGCTTGAGTTGAGGATGAGGTAGGGTCCTGATGGATTAAGGCCATATGACCAAGTTACAAGAGGAGCAAATGGCTCAGTGAGTTTGTCTATGTTACAAACAGTAACTTTTAGGCTACAAGGTTAGGTAAAAATTACTAGTCCAGAATGCTCAGGCTGTAAAATTATTCTACATTGATGACCTTCAGAAGTAAAGGCAAAGGTGACACCAAATAGGAGGTAGGAATTGGATAGGCAGTTAAGGTAAAAAGATTCCAAAGAAATGTAGACAGTTTCTTAGCTAAAATTCAAAATGTCCTTGGGCCTGTTAGCAACATACTCTGTTCCAAGGCCAAAAATCATCAAAACTATTTGAGAGCTTGTATCTAATCCTTAAAAGATTTTTTTTTTTTTGGTCTTTTTGAGACAGGGTCTTCCTATAGCCCTAGCTGTCCTGGAACTCACTATGTAGACCAGGCTAGCCTTGAACTCACAGAGATCCGCTTGCCTCCACCTCCCAAGTTCTGAGACTACAGGCATGTGCCACCACACCTGGCTCTAATCCTTAAAAGATTCTAGGGTTACCTCTTCAGATGGGGAGAATGTTGGAGGGGAGGGAATGGGCGTGGATTTGATCAAAACACCTTATATACATGCATGAAATTCTCAATAAAGTTTTTGCAAAAGTTTTTTTTGGAATTTCATACTTTATTCTAAATATGCATTCTCATATTTACAGACAAGTATACTTTTTTCCTTTTTTTCTTTTTAATAACCACATACTTAGAAGAAGCATTTCATTACATCAGCATTGACATATTCAATAACAATTTTCTGAGCTAAGATGCATTTCTTTCAGAGGCTAGAAGATCTGGTTCAGAGTGTTTGGAGATTCAAGACCCTTTCCTGCACAAAGGACCACTTTCTTTCTTTGTTTTCAGTTTATTATTTATTTAATAACCACATACTTAGAAGAAGCATTCCACTACAATAGCATCGACATACTCGATAACAATTTTCCGAGCTAAGATGCATCTCTTCCAAAACTGGCTGCAAACTTTCAGGTCCACAGCTGAACTGTCACAGCCACACAATATTTTACTCAGTACAAACCCTACAAGGCATAATATTAAATGAGATTCCAACCTTTAAAAAAGATCTCCATTTTGTTGTCAAAACACACAGTTTCATCCAGAAAAATTCATTCCAGGGCTCTTGACATTGAGACGTTTTCACATGCATTTCTAATCTCTATATAAATGACTATTGCTGGTCGTAGTCGCCCACCTTCTGAGCTCCTCGGCATCTGAGCATGTATACAAACTCATCAGGTAGACAGCCTTCCTCTCCCACTAGAGCCTCCATACTCTGCCATCGCTGCCACTGCCCACTGTGCTGTCAGCATCCCGATCAATTCCCCCCTATCTGCCCTTCTGGTAAATCTAGTCAGCCAGAGGTCCCTGTTCCAGGAGGATCAG
>NW_008350535.1:1524280-1539703 GCF_000622305.1 Nannospalax galili
TATATATATGTGTGCTCTTATGAAATTATATTGGCCCCTTTAATCTTTGGTTATACTTCCCTTTTGGGTGTTTAAGGACATACAATTGGACCAGATAAACTGATTTGTTTTTACTCTTGAGGTCGTTTGAGGATCTGTTCCTCAGGGGTCCCATGGGCTTGGGAGGAGCCCCTGGCTCCTTTCTTTTAACAGTTCCATCTACGTGAAGATAAGTCAAAGGTCCTGCTCGACCATTGTTGGCTTCTCTTGGAAGCATGGAGGAAATGATTCCTCCATGTTGACCCTCCTCTTTATAGACTGGACACTAGTTCAAGTATATCTGGTGGGGTCTCCTTGGCCTCCTTGATCAAGAGGTCAGATGACCCAGCACCTTTACAGGACATTTTGCGAGATGCTCATAGTCGCTGGGAACTAATCGACCTAGGAGGGCAAGGAGCAAAAAGCATCCTTTGTGTCCCTCTGACCCAATTAGTATAGATCTCAAGGTATGTCTGTTAAACATCCAAGAAGGTTAGTTCCACCGTTCTGGCATTTTTAATTACTGTGTGTCCTGCAGATAAATGTTGGGTAATGACCAGTTGGTCTCAAATAAACCTTATCTAGAGATATATTCCTTGATCTGTTATGTATAATTTTTTTAAAAAAGTAAACACACAACTGAAGCAACTTCTGTTTGAAAAGCAATTAACTTTCAGACAATAGTTGCATTTGAATATTCAGAAAATTCAACAAATATATAGAATGCAGTGAGAAGTGCACACAGTGACTCATTATCCCACAGCCTTGCCACTATTGCACCAGAGAGCAATCTTGCTTGGCAGTCAGTATTGTAGTTCCCAGGTGTCCCAGTTATTTTTCTGTTGCTCTGATAAAACACCATGACCAAGGGAACTTATAGAAAGAAGAGTTTACTTGAGCTTACAACATTCCAAGCACCAGAGGGATTAGAGTCCATCATGGAAGGGAGGCATGGGGGAGAGAGGTGTAACAGAAGAGGGGCACTCACATCTTCAAGCAGGTGCAGGAAGCAGAGTACTACTGGTAATCCAGCAAGATTAGCAATGAGTAATCCAGCCCCCAGTGAGTGTTCCCTCCAGCATGGCCACACCTCCCAGCATCTCCCAAAATAGTGCAGCTAACTGGAGACAAAATGTCCAGATACTTGGAGCCTATGGGGGACATTTTCATTCTAACCACCACAACAGGGTACAAAGGTTTGTTAAATAATTTTTATTGCTTTAATTATTTGATTATACTGAGATTCATTAAATCTTTAGCAATTTCTTTTATTTTGATGTTATATTTCTTAGTGACCTCAAAGAATGATCCCACATAGGTTTGTTAAAATTATGTGCCATATCTTGTATAAGAACTTATTTAGTACCAAGACTAGTGCAGACTAGTAATAGGGGCGGGGAGCAGTAATCAACAATATTATCCAGCTGTGAATCTTATCAACTATAATAATGACTGGCATGACAAGATGTAGTCATGGGTACAATAGTGAGACAAATGTGGGGGTCACCAACTGCTTCTGATTGGATTTAAGGCCCATTCCACAGAAGGAAACTCATGCCTGGTGCTGTTAATATGGCCAGGAACCTATGACTGGGGAACTCACAAGCTCAGGGATAGGTAAGCCTACTACTATTATTCTGTTAAATGGCCTCTAAATTCATATATCTGTACCTATAGTTTAATGCAGCTCTCAAACCTCATCAGAGAACTTTCTCTGTGTAGAAAGGGATCAAAGTGCAAAGAATATCTTTCAGTAGGGTGTTCGGCCACAAATGGGACACCTATACCACACCCCCTGTCCCCAGTACTTGGGATCATTGAAGGAAAAGAGGTAGAAAGATTGTAGAAGCCAGAGGTTAGGGATGATAGGAGTGAAACTGTGTCTGCTGGACGTGACAGGGCCCCTGCATTCAGGAACTCATAAGACCTGCAACAAGATCAAGTCAGTCAACACTCGAGCATGCAGTGGGGACATAATCACAAGCCCCCACTCCTAATTGAGGGAGCTATTGACAGTTGATGTCCTCTGGAAGAGGGAAAGTTAGTTCTTTTGAAAGGTGTGGCCCTTGGTAAATTGAACATGCACTAGTGGATGACCCTACACCCACAAGTCTATGTGCAGTACAAATTAAACATGGTGGTTTTTTTTTTTTTTTTAAAAGAACAAAGTTTTGAGGGGATAGAGAAGTGGAGGTAAATTTGGGAAGAGATAAAAGGAGGAATGAGAAGATTGAATATGATCAAAACACATGGTTTACATGCATGAAGTCCTCAAAAATTTAATTAAAATGCTCTACTTTTGAAAAAAGAAAGAAGTATAGAGCCAGGAAGGACTTGGAGGCAAGAGAAGATGGTTCTCTGTGGGACTGAGGCCAGCCTGGCCTACTGGGAGACCT
Source organism: Nannospalax galili (assembly GCF_000622305.1). Lineage (NCBI taxonomy): Eukaryota > Metazoa > Chordata > Mammalia > Rodentia > Spalacidae > Nannospalax > Nannospalax galili. Next base: position 1,526,695 of record NW_008350535.1, read on the forward strand.
TGTCTCACTTACTAGTGAATGCCAGACCAGCCTGGTCTACTGGGAGATCTTGTTTCAAAAAGACCAAAAAAAAAAAATAGTATATATTAAAATGCTTTAATGAAACACAGTATTTTCTTGCTAAATTTAAAAAATTAATAAAAATGAAAAAAAAAAGAAAACCATACAAGCCAGGGTAGCATTCAGTAGTAGAGTGTTTGCCTAACATGTAAGAACTTCAGTTCTGGGGGCTGGAGAGATGGCTCAGCGGTTAAGAACACCAACTGCTCTTGCAGAGGACCTGGGTTCAGTTCTCAGCACCCACATGGCAGCTATGAATCATCCTTAACTCCAGTCCCAGGGGAAATCCAAAGCCCTCTTCCAACCTCCACGGCATTGCATGACACGGGTGCACTCACATACATGCAGGCAATACACTCATACACGTAAAATAAAAATAATAAAATACCTTAAAAAAAAAAGAACTTGGGCTCCACCCTACCACCCCAATATACAAACTATAATCCTCGCTCATTCTATCAAGATTTGTTTATTGTTCTTTGCATACTTTGGATCCTGAAGTTCTCACATGTACTACTGTCTCGATTCACAGAGTACAGCTATTAGGAGACCGCAAAGACCTCAAGCGATAGGATCTAGTAGGAGGTCTTTAGGTCACTGAGCTATGTTCTATAGGTGACAATAGAGCCTGAACCCCATCCTATGCACTGGTGCTCCTTGACCATGAAGCCAGCAGTTTTGCTCTGGACACATTCTTACCCTTGAGGGCTAGCACCTCTACCAGTATTAAAAAAGTAGTAAAAGTCAGACCTAATCACAAGTCTGCCTAATTACAGACTGGAAATTCTAAAACTCTGAAGCAAAATAAACATTTCTTTTAAGCTATTTATCTCAGGTATTTGTTACGAGGATGGAAAGATGATTAACTCTTCCTTAGAAAAGGACTTCCAACATGCTGAAGCGCTTTCGGACCTTCTGAAGGTGAATGGAGATTTGCTGCTAGACATCAGGGCTGTGCTTCTTCACTAATCATTTCGCATTTATCCTCAAATTGATCTTCTCTCTGGTTTTGCTGAGGAAGGAAATAGAATGTAGCCATTAAGCAATTATGTCAAGAAAGCAATTAGAAAACTAGGTGTGGCAATCTCTTTTAACTGTATAGGAATACATTCTAAGATCCACAATGAATGACTGAAATGGTGGATGGTACCAAACTATGTTACACCTACATATACATGCCTATGAAAACTGAATCCGTTGGATAAATAATTAGTCATGATAAGTGAGTAAAGATAACTAGTAAGACAATAGAATCGTTAATATATTAAGTAAATCACGAGTCACCTGAAGAACAGCACGGTAATACATCAGTCTGATAACCAAGACTGCTACTCTGTAACTAAAGTGTGGGTGTTACACACTGCATAGACAGGCTGAACAAGGGGATGATTCACATCCTGGGTGAAACTGAGTGAAGCCGCCCCACATTTCACCACATTTCTTAGAATAATGCATGATTTAAATCTTATGAATGCTTTACTTCTAGAATTTTGCATTTAATGTTTTTGGACCACAGTAAACAGCACACAACTGAAGTCACAGGATGGAAGAAATAGGGAATGAATGACTACATAAACCAGCAGAGACTCCACAGTATCATAAGAGGAGTTCCAATTTGTGATGTTTGAGAGGGAAAAGGTTGTGTTGCATTTTCGTGTGTCTTTGTTTAGCTGTTTTGTCAGCAGGCATTGACGAGATTATATTACACTAAGAAGAGATGTGCCCTGGTATGGATAGGTACAGCAAGCTCAGCTATTGGAGTATAGTAAGGGTCTGACTATATCTTGTAGATGTCATTGACATTGAAGAATCCATTGAAAATTTTACGAGATCAATCTCCACGACGGACAGATGTAGAAACAAAACCATGAGTTATCACCAATTATTTTTTTTCCAATAGCCTTTTCTTTAGTGCAATGTCTTTTGATTTATAGCTCTCTGCCTATACATTTTTCTTCCGTTATAGTATCAAGCTTCCCTGTGGGTTTTGAAGAAACTGGGTTGAGTACAATTTCCAAAAATACTCCAGGAAAATGCTTGTTGTTTGTATGATGTAAGTTAGTGTGAGACTCCAGCAGCCTATTTCAGTGTAAAGAATCCATTCATTTTAATGGAAGATCCGGTCTAATGGACCATACTGTGGGCAAAGAAAAACTCATTCACAGGAATGTGCTGAACCAGGTACATCATTTACCAGAAATGAAGTCAAGATCAGCATATTCTGGAAAAATGAATCCCATGAGCCATGGATCTCACACTACACATTCAGCTTACACAGTATGGCTTACCTTCTCTAACCACGATCATTTGAAGAAAGCCAAACATATGCTTGCTTAGGGGAAATAGAGTACAGTGAATGCCTGTGCCTTCATCTTTGTTCTCCCCTAAAGATGGTGTTTGTGGAACCACCTCAGAGGCGTGACAAGAAAGGACAGTAAGAGTTATTTAATTTATTTTTTACTATTATAATTTTTTGCTTTTAATATAGTTAAGTAGAACAACAGGTCTAGTAGGGAACCTGGTTGGGTATAATTTGTATCATTAATAATAATATAAATCATACGTACAGACACTTGTACACAGCATACCTTGGTTCTGTTCTTCTCTGCTCCTGGAATTTCTCCTGTGGTTAGCAATAAACATCCCTATCCCATGAACTCTCGAATCAGGCTATTGTGTATTCACTCTGTATATAAGGAATCAAGAAACTCTATGAAGCTGCCAGCTTGCTTTTCTGCCTAGATTGAACCTTCCTGTCCTGAATAATATAAATTCAACTCATGACCTTCTCACTTCTTTACTGCCTTTCAAGAGTTGCTGTCTGGGGCAGTCACATCCTCCCTGATAGTGTGGGAGATTAATGGACCTATCGAAAGATAGGTCAAAAATAGCCTGGAGAGGAAGCTCTTCTTAGTTTCTGAGTTACTTAGAAAGGGAATGAAGAAATGTTTAATACAAAAATCTACAAAAAGGGCAAAAAGCTGTGGCTCAGTTGACAGTGTTTGCCTAACAAGTTCGAAGTCCTGAGCTCAATCTCCAGTACCTTATAACTCAGGTGTGGTAGTACATGTATGTAATCCCGGTACATGAGAGGTCAAGGCAGGAAGATCCAAAGTTCAAGGTCAACCTTAACTGTATGGCTAGTTCTAGGCAACCGGTACTACATGAGACTGTATCAAAAAAAAAAAAAAAAAAAAACATAATCTACAAAGGAAAATTTGAATAATACACAGTGAAAGCTGAACATGCAAAGGTGCCTGTGGTCTTCATTGTGTAAGAACTAGGTGAAAAGACAGACCATACAATTGCCAATACAAAGATTGACATGTAAGAAGATTAACTCTAGGAGCAGATACCAAAGCCATTTGTCCACAGAAGCAGTTGATTAGCTACAGTTTTAGAAAGGGCACTGGATTTGGAATCCGAGTTTGCCATTCAGCTCCTAAGCTGTTTCGCTTATTGAGTCTGGGGTTTCCCTCTGAAAAGAAGAGAGGAACAATATCTATCTCACTGAAAGTTGGTATGGATCATAAAGCTTCCATTCAATTCTGAATTCTGAATGAAAAAAAAATGTGTAGATTACTAAGGATGGTGTCCAAGAAAGAACATCTCAGAAAGTAAAGCATGGTCAAGGATGCCTTCTTTGTTGATCATCTGGCATACTACAGACGGGTTTCATCCATGGAGCATAGAAAAAAGAGAAAGGATTCAGGCTGGTCATCTTTTACCAGAGAGGTAATGACCCTCTTGCCAAGCGGCTCTGATTGTTGCAACTCACTCTGCACTCTGGCAACAGCACTGTGCCCAGAGGTACAGAGTGCTTGCATGAGCCAAGCCATGACTCAAGAGTACATGAGGTGAGTGACAGGATTCCTACATTATCAATACAACCCATGGCATTCTTGAGCTTCTTGATCTTTCAGTTGAATTATCATCACACTGAGCTAAGAGAGAATTTCCAAAATAGTATCCTTATGGGTACATCAGACAGTTCAATAAGGTATGGATCATAAAGCTTCCATTCAATTCTGAATTCTGAATGAAAAAAAAAAATGTGTAGATTACTAAGGATGGTGTCCAAGAAAGAACATCTCAGAAAGTAAAGCATGGTCAAGGATGCCTTCTTTGTTGATCATCTGGCATACTACAGACGGGTTTCATCCATGGAGCATAGAAAAAAGAGAAAGGTTTCAGGCTGGTCATCTTTTACCAGAGAGGTAATGACCCTCTTGCCAAGCGGCTCTGATTGTTGCAACTCACTCTGCACTCTGGCAACAGCACTGTGCCCAGAGGTACAGAGTGCTTGCATGAGCCAAGCCATGACTCAAGAGTACATGAGGTGAGTGACAGGATTCCTACATTATCAATACAACCCATGGCATTCTTGAGCTTCTTGATCTTTCAGTTGAATTATCATCACACTGAGCTAAGAGAGAATTTCCAAAATAGTATCCTTATGGGTACATCAGACAGTTCAATAAATGTGAGGATATTAATCTGAATGTTAAAATTTTCCTTTTATACATGTAAATTCCTTTACTTTCTTAAAACCAAACTTGATTATTTTCCTTCTCTTTCATGATCCTCTTTCTAGTTTAGTTTCATGACCTATAAGGTATTTGTATTTTTCGTCTGATTCAATTCATTTTTCTACAAGTGTTGCAATTTCATTTTACATTATATCTGTATGTATCTCCATTGTGTAAATCTGCTGTTTTATTTACCCATTCATTTGTTGGTGGCCGTTTTGGCTGTTTCCATTTTTTAACTATGTGAATAGTGCAGCAATAGATGTGGATGTACAAATATCTTCCTGGGATGTTGACTTAGAAGAGTCCTTTGGCTGTAATCTGGCAAGTGGCAGAACTGGCTCATACGGTGCATAAAGGTTCCTCTTTCCCCACAGCTTTGCCAGTATTTGTCATTTGTTTTCTTGATGACTGCCACTCTGAATGTGGTAAGACAGAATCTCAAAGAGGTTTTAATTAGCATCTCTGTGATGGCTAAGGATGCTGAATATTTTCAGCTTTTGTTCATCCTTTCAGTTCTACTTTGAGGTTCTACTTTTCGAACAATCTATTCAGATCATCAACGTTTCTCCATAAACTAAAAATAGACCTTCCAGATGGCCCAGTGATATCATTCCAGGGTATTTACCTAAAGGACTCCAAGGCATCACATCACAGAGATATTTGCACATCAGTGCTTACCGCAGCCATGTTCACTATTCACAACTGATAAATTATGAGAACAACCTGACCTAGATGTCCACAACAGAGGGATGGGTAAGGAAAATGGGGTATATATACACAATGTATTTTTTTTCAGGCATAAAGAATAAAGTTATATCATTTACAGGAAAATGGATGTTGCTTGAGATAATCACCTTAAGCAAATTAAGCCAGTTTCAGGAAAACAAGTATTATATGATTTCTCTCATTTGTGGCTGTTAGATTTTATATATATTTTAAATCATGCATGCATATATGACAGGAAAAGAGGTGTAAAACTGGGAAGGTGGACAAAGAGGCTAACAGGAGAGGAAGGGACAAAACAGATGGTAGGGATCTATGAGAGGGAATACACTCGGTTTGTACTACATATCTGGGGAAACCTCTAAAAATAAATGTGATGTTAAAAACTGAAGTACCATATATGGTGTCACTTATAAGAATACTAAGCAATATTTTTATAAGGAAAATATATGTGAACATTAAGAGAGCATAGAAAGGCCATTTCAGAATTAAGACTGCAGATTCTCTCCTATATCCCTCCCTTCCTTGTCCCTTCCCATCGTCACTGCATCCTATAATGTATTCTATTTCTAGATCATCCCTCTTACAGTTTTATCTTTATTTAAGGAAAAAAGCAGCATCAAGAAATGAACCAAAAGCTTGCTTTGAAAATCAGAACTCCAATTCCCTATCCTCCCCTTCCTCCTCAAAAAAGAGAATGCTCAAAAAAATGTAAAACATTAAAATCACTTCCAATTATTCACAACACCCCATGGAATGTTCCAAGAAGAGAAGCTATAGCTTTTTCCTTTGCTAACTAGTTCAAAGCCAATATTTAGGAGTAATTTATTCATATACATGTATTTTTTCTTGTACCTTAAACTCCTCATTTTTAGCTATAAGCCATACTTATATATTTATCCCTACACAATAAAAAAATCTAAAGCCATTCCTCAAAATTACTTTCCAGATAAAGGAAAAATAAATGCAATCACCAGCAACTCCACAAACTTATTTATGAATCCTGTGTACTAAGCTCAGTTAAGTTTATTATCGAATCAAAATACAAACTCTGATGTGCGTTGGTCGTATAGTGGTGAGCATAGCTGCCTTCTGAAATACAAACCTGTGGTTTTCTCTACATCAGCAGTGTTGGCCTGGATAATACAACTGTGGAAAGATACAATCATGATAGTGTTAGGGAACAGAGGCTGAGAGAAGAGGGGAAAGAAAAGTCCATATGAATGGGAACACATTATCCCCACCGGTGGACATCATACAGAACTCTTAGTTGCATACTGTACCAGTCAAGTCAGAGAAACTAGAAAAATCTTCATAACCTTTAAGTACAATAGAAATAAGCCAAATCATATAACTAACAAGAAGAAAAGAAAGAAGATATATTTAAAACAAAAGATGAAACGACAAGATTTGGAAGCTGCTTTATGAAATTCTTTGGTCCTCCTAAATATATCAGATTTGTGTTTCTTAGCCAAAACTGTGTTCTGTTGTGGCTGGAATCAAACTCCCTGTTCATTGGACACCAATGTTTGCCTTGCATTTGAAGTAAAACATCAAAATTTCATCTTTATTAATATTACATATCTTTGGAAATCAATATCTTCTTTTCAACTTCTCCTGGGCTAGTGTGTAGTAACAACAAAGAATAGACCTTGATTTTTTGAGAAAAGCATCCAAGTCCTCCAGGAACCCCCAGGCTTACAAATATCACTGGGGTTCGTTTCCCTCAGTACTTCCTTCTTTTCCTGTAAAGTCATAATTTTCTCATACTTATTAGTCATTATAACTAAATTACAGGAACTATAATAAATTTAGTTCTTTTCTTTCTTCTCCCAAATGATGTCCTTATTTAATTTCCCTATACTCCCTCAATCAGAACTAAACTAGCATTTCCATTATTGAAAAGTGACAGGTTTTATGAAGTTAACAAGATAAGCATTAAATATTCGTTAGCCTCTTATAGCAGACACGCTTTAGAAATTAGCATGTAGGGAATACAAGAATGACTTATTGCATCATCTAGTAAAACGTGTTGTATTTGCCAGATGTTAAAAATGTCTTTTGGGACAACAGAGACTGCACTTACAGGTTGACATGAAAATGAAATTTTGTGTAAAAACCATTAAAACACAAATTGCAACTGAAGGCTCTGTGAAAGACACTAATAATATGAAGCCGTTTTTACATTCTTGTATCAGTGCCCTTTGATAGCTGAAATAGAAAAATAAGCTTCGATTCTGATACAGAAAAAATTATTTTAATGAACAAAAAGTTGTTCTTAACACACAATTGGCCCAATTATTATTACCTTGAACACCTACAATTTTTGCTATGACTTAAAATGACAATAATCCCATTTTAGAATCCAACTTACATTCAACCTAGGTAAGAAGTTGGCAATCTATTTAAGTTGCTGGGTATAGTAGAAGGTTCATGCTATTAACTATATAATAGACGATTTGCTGAAAAAATATTTTGTGTGAACATAAGAAAATATAGTTGGATATTTCCATAGTAGTACTTTTCCACTTGTGATAAAATACTCTGACAAAATCAATTTAAGAAGAGAAGGGTTTATTTCAGCTTAAAGTTGAGGTTACAATCCTTCATGGTGGGGCAGTCACAGAGGAAGGAATTTGAGGCAGCTGGTCATATTATATCTGTAGTCAAGAAACAGAAATTTTGTACTCAGTTCATTTTTTCCTTTTTATACTGTCCAGGATCCCAGCCCAAGGAATGGTGTCATCCACAATGGGCAGGTCTTCTGGCTTCAATTAGCTTGATGAAGGTAATCTCCCATAGGAATGCCCAGAGACCCATTTCCTGTGTGATTCTAGATCTCATCAAGCAAGCTAACAATAGATTTGCCTTGGGGCTGGATAGATGGCTCAGCAGTAAAGAACACTAGCTATTCTCGCAGAGGACATGGGTTGGAATTCCACCACCCATATGGCAGCTAACAACTGTCCATAACTCCAGTTCCAAGGGATCTTGTGTCCTCTTTTGTCCTCTGCAGGCACTGCATGACATGGATACACTTACACACATACAGGCAATGTACTCATACACATAAAATAAATACATAAAAAAATTAAAAAATTTTTAAAGGAACAGTTGAGGCTAACCATCACAACTCCACCCTTTGTCAACTTAATGCCCAAACACATCATTTTAAGTCATTACCCTCTACCTCTTGTCCCCAAAGTCTCATGCCCATACCTTAATGCAAAATACAATTCAATTTCAAAAATTCCCAGTCTTTAAAATTTCCAACAACTTGAAATCCCAGAGTGTCCTCTGAGACTCACAGCAATATATTTCTCTCTCTCTCTCTCTCTCTCTCTCTCTCTCTCTCTCTCTCGCTCTCTCTCTCTCGTGTATGTGTGTGTGTTCTCTCTCTCTCTCTTTCTCCCCCCCCCCGTGTATGTGTGTGTTGTGTGAGTGTTTTGCCTGAGTATATGTAAATGTACCATATGCGTGTGGAGGTCACAAGAAGGTGTCGGATGCCCTGGAACTGGAGGTGCATATGATTATTAGCCACCATGTGGGTGCTGGGAATTGAATATGGGTTCTCTGCAAGAGCAGCAGTGACCAAGAAGTCATCTCTCCAGCCCCTCAAGGCAATCTCTTAACTGTAAGTTTCTATAAAAATTAAAACCAAGTTAGATACTTCCAGCATAAACCAGCAGAGGATGAATATTTTCATCCCAGGGCACAGGCAGGAATGAATGATCTGACAAAAACAAGAACAAAATCCAGTAGGACAAACAACCGCATCTTACAGTTCCTGTTCTGTCATCTGGGGCTCTTAATGTAATCATCTGAGATCCAAAGGGCTTGGGTAGCCCAACTCCTCCAGCTTTACTGCCTACAGCACACATAGTCTCTCTTAAGTCAGTTCATTCCATGACTGTAGATTTCCTTGGTGATCAGCCCATGGTTCTAGAATCTCTAACATCCTGAGGTCTCATTTTCAGCTTAGGCTTGACTTTTACAAATTCACAAAATGGCATCCATTAAGGGATTCTGAGCCTGGCACACATTGCCTGGCCTCAATACCACTATGAAATCATGGAGCAAGACTCTGTGGCCCCTAATCTTGCATCTTTCAAGTCTTCATACCAACACCACATGAATGACATGGCCAAGTACTGCTGCTGTCTAGAGATGTGGCCCGGGCTGCTGTCTAGAGATGTGGCCTGGGCCCCTTTGGACAACAGCTGTATCAGCTTCAGTGTGCTGACTCTTGGGAAACACCTCCATAGGTAGTTGAATGTGCAGAACAGGGAACCTCTTTAGTTAAGGCTCTCTTCCTTCAAACTCATTTGGACTTTCACAAGATGGAGCCTCATGATGGGAGGAGTTTTGCCCTAGGGACACTGTTTCTGTTGTTTCAGAGCTACGCAGGTTTCTCCACAAGTGGCTCATCATTTCCACAAAATCAGCTCTTTTCTCAGCACTCACCTGAATGCTCTCCTGTCCTGAAATTTCCTCTGATGAGCAAATTACTTCATTACCTTTAAATGTAACTGCACTCACATGCCAGGACACAAGAAAAATAAAACCAGATTCTTGACCAAAAGGTGACATGAATGGCCTTCTTGCCCAGTCTCTGATAGAGCCTTTGTTACCCTCTAACACATCATGAGCCAGAACACCACTTCCTACAACTCTCTCAGCATTACTGTCCTCCAGGTTCCCACCAGAAAGGCCCATTACCTCTGTTTATAGTATTATTCAAGAGCTTTTCTAGTCCAACGTTCCAAATTCTTCTATATTCCTCCCACAGATCAGTTCCAAAAGTTTAAGAACTACATGGTTAGGTTTATCCCAACAAAGGTGTCAGTTCTCGGTACCAAATTTCTGTCTTAGCTACTGTTCCATACGCTGTGATAAATACTCTGACACAATAAGGAAGGAAGGAATATTTCATTTAGGTTCAGAGTTGAAGGTTATAGTTCATCATTTCAGGGAAGTCACAGCAGGAGGAGCTTGAGGCAGCTGGTCACATTGCATCTGCAATCAGCAGGCCAGAGTGATGAATGTGTTTGCTCAGTTCACTTTCTTCTTTTTATACAGTCCAGGATCCTAGTTCAAGGAGTGGCATGCCCACAATGGGCAGGTACTCCACCTTAACCTAATGCCCAGAGGTCCGTCTCCCATATAATACTAGAGCTCATGAAGTTTCCAATGGAGATTAACAATCACATTTTAAAGCTTTTCCAAGTTAAGATTATCTAATTATGTAATCAATACCACTGAAATTTGAAATCCCCTCTCCTAAATTTGTATACTTGAGTAGACAGCAAAAGTTTTTTTTCTGATAGCTTCAAGCCACACTTATGTGTCTTTGACAAGCATCACCAATCTTGCTTGCAAGCACACATTCTTGATAAGACCCTCAATTTAAATAAGAAGATGCTGGGGCTAGAGAGATGGCTCAGTGGTTAAGAACACTGACTGTTCTTGCAGAAGACCCGGGTTCGAATCCTAGCATCCACATGGCAGCTAATAACTGTCCATAACTCCAGTTCTAGGAGATCCGACATCCTCTTCTGTCCTCTACAGGCATTGCATGACACAGGTGCACTTACCTACATGCAGGCAATACACGCATACACATATTTATCTGATTGCACGCTTAACTAGAAACATGGGCTGTCTTCATAGGATGAGTCCAGGAATATGTAGTTCTGAACTCAGTTCAGCTCCTTATTAATAACCCTGTTGAGATGTAATACTTATCATTTATTAACTGATCTCGAATGTTTCCTGCGGTATTCTAAATCTGATTCCTGGATGAAGCCCGGCAGCATAGAATCCCTTCACATCCCATGTCTTGCTCTCCTGGAGAGTTGCCTATTAGTCATAGAACTTAAATAAATTCAGGCCCTTGGGCTCCCTATTTAAGTCCTCTCTCAGTACAAAAGTCTCATTCAAAAGAAATGCAAATCCCAATCCTGTAAACAGTGGTGACCTTTGTCTTGGTTTTTCTTGGGGGTGTTGAGGACTAGGGCAGAGATGAAGAAGAAGTAAGAATCAAGCCAAAGACTAAGGATTCCTCAAGACATCCTTTATCTCTGTCCTCTACATCTTCACTCATCAAAAAGCCACGAGGCTTTGTTTCATTCACAAAATTCTCAGAACAGCTTTCAGCACATTGTCTCTCACTCAATCTTTCTTTTTTTATTTGATCTTACTTAGTTCCTTTGCAAACTTTTCTTATGCAGAGAAATCGATCCCACTGTTCTTTCTTCCCTAAGCACTACTACCTGCCAAGCAAAATAGCACGATAAATACTTGGTAGACAAGTAGTAAAGCTTTGTTTTCACAGAAAGGAAGAGGAGACCTCCCAGGCCTACAGTAGAAATCTCAGTGAAGTGCGTGACTCCATAAGCCCTTCATTCTGTACACTTACCAAACAGCACCATGTAGATGATGCCCAGGTCTACCTGGCACAAGTTGCATCTGACCCCCCTTAAGACACAGTTCAGAGGCTCTGAAACACTTCATCAGCAAGTAGTACATTTCCTTTGGTCCACGCATCTCTTGAGCAAGCAAGTAGTAGTGTATGCATTCACGTCCTCTATTTCTGCCATCCCACCAATTTCTGCATTCCTTCCCTGGTTAGAGTGTGAATTTGCCAAATATTTCTGCTTATTTTTGCTCTTGATTCTCACTGAAACACTAATGAAAGGCAGCCAATAATATCCAGGCCACAGCCTAACGCTTTGCCGTTTCAAAAATTCTCCCATAGCTGGGAGTTGCAGCACTCAGGATGCAAAGGCAGGAGGATCTCTACGAGATTAAGCCCAACCTGGTCTACATAGTGAATGGCGAGCCAGCTGGGACTAAGGGAGACCCTGTCTCAAAAAGATTAAAAAAAAATCCTCCCATAAACAAATTAGTGCACCATTCTTAAGTTCATCCTTCCACAAAGTCTTAGGGCATGGACATGATGCACCTAGACTTTAAGTTCATCCTTCCACAAAGTCTTAGGGCATGGACATGATGCGCCTAGACTTTATGCCATGGTGAAACAATATTGTCTTTTATTCCATTTTCTAAAAGACTTCTCCTTTCCAGATAATACACGTCTTTTAAAAAATGAGACTGTAACAAATTCATAGCCATGAGGAAGAAAAGGAATCTCAACCCTTATTACATATCAAAGATTTACTTTGAGTGACTCATAGCTAAAAATATGCTCTGAGACAAAACCTAAAAGTATAAAACTTCTAGAAGAAAACATAGAAAAAAAATCTATGTGACCCTGAAGTTCAAAAAAAAGTTGTCTCTAGATGTTATAATTAGCACAAGTTTTAAAATAAAATGTTGATAATAAAAAATAAAATTTCTGCTCTTAGAAAGACAATTACAAGGAAAAAGGAAATGCAACATATTCATTGGATGAAGAACTTATAACAAAAAAATATATAAAGAATTCTAAGTCATGTAACTCAATAATTGGCAAACAACTCAATAAAAATAGCCTAAATATTTTTATGTCACTTTAAAAAATACATGAATTTCTAATAAGTCTGTAAAAGGAGGCTTCAAACCATTAATCTGCAATTTTTTTTTTTTTTTTTGGTCTTTTTGAGACAAGGTCTCCCTGTAGCCCCCACTGTCCTGGAACTTATTGTGCAGACCAGGCTGGCCTTGAACTCACAGAGATCCGCCTGCCTCTGCCT
>NW_008350535.1:1540392-1541258 GCF_000622305.1 Nannospalax galili
GGGCTAGAGAGATGGCTCAGTGGTTAAGAACACTGACTGTTCTTGCAGAAGACCCGGGTTCGAATCCTAGCATCCACATGGCAGCTAATAACTGTCCATAACTCCAGTTCTAGGAGATCCGACATCCTCTTCTGTCCTCTACAGGCATTGCATGACACAGGTGCACTTACCTACATGCAAGCAAAAACGCTCATACACATAAAAATAATAAAATGCTTAAAAAAGTTAAATAAAAGAAAAAAAAATTAAAGAGATGGCTCCAGAGCACATGTGATAGGCCTTGCTGGTGGTATAACAGGAAGATGGCCACTTTAAGGAAGTTGATGGCATCCTTCTGTGGACTGGAGTCTCCCTGTTTACCTCCCCACAGAAGGCACCGTGGGAATCACACAAGAAAAGATCTACAGGGAAAATTGCCCAGTTACAGTGAAGGCTGAGGACCAGAGCACACCTGTGGGTGGCCAGTGCTTTAAATATGTGGCTGGGCAGCATCTGCACTAAACTGGCAACCACTTCTAACACACTGCTGACCTACCACAGCCCACTTCTCCCCATTCCCTGCTCAGCATCTCCAGCTCTCTGGCTCCCTGCTGGTATTCCCTTAGCTTAACTGTGTACTCTGTAAACTTGTAGTGCTGGGGTTTGAACCCATGGTCTTGAATATTTGAGGCAAACACTCCACCTCTGAGCTGCTTGTTTCAAGTTGAACCTGCTCCCATTCTGAAAACCCTTCAGTGGGACTGAGGATGTGGCTCAATTGGTAGAGTACTTGCCTAGTACACATATGAAGCCCTGCAAGCCATCCCCAACACTGAATAAACAGGGCAGAGTGACACAAGATTGTAATCCCAGCACCCGGGACCTGG
>NW_008350535.1:1542684-1544584 GCF_000622305.1 Nannospalax galili
TACTGTTATTTTTACCTTTTCCTCAGAATTCTTCAAAGTACATATCAAATAAAGTATATCACTGGATAGTTGAACATTGAAAGCACACTTTTTCTAAATCTTCCTATAAAGATTTGTCACCTGTTTCCTGTCTTCTAATAAAACTAACTGCTCATTGCACTAAACTGATCCATCTCTCCAGCCCCTTAATTTACAATTTTAAAGCCGCAATGACATACCACTCCAAGTAAACTTACTGTTATTTTTACCTTTTCCTCAGAATTCTTCAAAGTACATATCAAATAAAGTATATCACTGGATAGTTGAACATTGAAAGCACACTTTTTCTAAATCTTCCTATAAAGATTTGTCACCTGTTTCCTGTCTTCTAATAAAACTAACTGCTCATTGCACTAAATAGATATTCCAAACTTGTACATTTCAATGGATGGTCACTTCTTGAGGCTAGAGAGATGGCTTAGAGGGTAAAAACACATAGTGCTCTTGCAGAAGACCTGAGTTGGATTCCCAGTACCACATGAGACAGCTCCCAACTGCCTGTGACTCCAGCTCAGGGGATCCAACACCTTCTTCTGGGCTCTAGGAGCATCTGCACACACTCACATGCTTATACCCCCCATACACATGTACATACACATAGTTAAAAACAATAAGGAAATAAATAAATCTCAAGTGGATACTCCAAACATATTAAGGTAAAGAAAAGACCAACTCGGGGGGGGGGGGCAAGGATCAATGTGAAGATCAATAAACACTAACAGGCTATGATATAGGAGAAAAACTTAAACACTGACTAAATTCTACATGGCTGTTTAGAGAGTTGGAGAAGGAGTTGTGCAGGAAACCACAGTGTCCAATATAATGCTAAATGGACAGAATGACAGTGCTCAAAAATTGCAAGAGACATTCTTTTTTTTAACTTTTAAAAAAACGTTATTGAGAATTTCATACATGCATATAAGGTGTTTTAATCAAATCCACACCCACTACTTCCCCTCCAACCCCTCACCTCCCATACCCCCCCATCACTTTTTTTCTGACAACTTCCTGTGCTCTTTCTCTCTTTCCATTTTTAATGGGGCTTTTTGCTACTCTAACATCCCCCCCCCCTCTGAAGAGCTAACCCTAAAATCTTTTAAGGATTAGATAAAAGCTCCCAAATACATTGACATTTTTAGCCTTTGGAGCAGAGTATGGTGTAAGAGGCCCAAGGACATTTTGACTTTTAGCCAAGAAATTGGCTACTTTTCTTTGGGGCCTTCTTACCCTTACTGCCTAGCCACTTCCTACCTCCTATTCTTACCACCCCATCCTCTGAAGAGGTTACCCAAATTGCCAATAGGGAACCTGGACACAGACCGCTCTGGCTTCTTCCATGCTAAACAGGGACTCAGGGTGAGGCAATTGGGGTACCTTTTCAGTGGGTCTAAAAGACTACCAAATTGTGTAACTCTTATCTGTAGAGAGAAAAGAAAGTCCAGACTGGTGAATAGGGGATGTGAAGGAGAAGTAAAGGCAAGAGCAGTTAGTATTACAAGTTCTAGACAGGAAATCAGAACAAAGTCAGAAGAGGGCAAATTTCAAATGTTCATATGAGAGTCCATTGGGATTTCTTGACAAGAGCTTCCAAAAGCATCCCTCTATTGGGTTCTTCCTCATTTTTCTTTGGTCTGCCAAGGCTGTACTCGAGAGTGATGGATTCAGGATTTGTTTTGAGGCACTTTGATAGTTGTTGGAGTGGCTAAAATCAGTATCAGTTCCCTCTCAAAAGCTTCTAGATAGGGGGAGAAAACAAATTTATCCATCATTTTAGAACAAGAGCAGGTTGTCTTCCTTAGCTACAGGTGGGCACTATTAACTATCAACTACTTGTTATGGGTCTTTCATGTTACACTTTATC
>NW_008350535.1:1544727-1555609 GCF_000622305.1 Nannospalax galili
TTTATACTTTCCTTTTGGGTGTTTAAGACCATACAGTTGGCCGAAAAAAAACAGTTTATTTTTACTCTTCAGGTCATTGGAAGATCTGTTCCCTAGGGGTCACATGGACTTGGGAGGAGCCCCTGACTCCTTTCTTTTACCAGTCCCATCTATGTGAAGATAAGTCAAAGGTCCTGCTGGACCATGGCTGGCTTCACTTGGAGGCATGGAGGAAATGAATCCTCTGAGTTGACCCTCCTCTTTATAGACTGGACACTGGTTCAAGTCCATCTGGTGGGGTCTCCATGGCTTCCCTGACTAGGAGGACAGGAGGCTCACCACAATTACAGGACATTTTGAGAGATGCTCTATAGTCCCCTGGAGCAAGAGACATTCTTAAGGCATGAATTCCCTTTACTGTCTGGGCAGGGACCAGGTGACCACCTATTCCAAATGGTGTCATGTGCTAGACAGAAATTCAACGAGGTCTCCTTTCTTCTATGTCTGAGAGTACATAAACACATTCTGAAAATTTATGCATTTCTAAGTCATTCGAGCATCTTTTTCATTGCCAGAGGGGTCTTTCAGGTCATTTTGGGCTATGTTTCCATTTCTGAGATACAGTATAACAATTCATTTATCTCTTCATTCTTTAACATGCCACTCGTGAACCACCACAGACATTAATGAAACTCTCCTTTAAAAAAGAAGCTTCCGCACTATCATTTCCCATCTGCAGCTCTGGAATCGTGCTTCCTGGGGGATTATTAATGGATTACTAAATAAGAGAAGCCATTTGTAAGCGATTATGTATGATTATTCCTTGTCATATCCATAAATTATATATTGGGCTCCCCTAGTGGAGTGGATATAAACTGATTAGGGCAGTAGTAGATAACAGTTTTAGCATCTTTTGAAACAATAATTAATTTTGAGAATGCCAAGGCCAATTGGCAATAGTTAAGACTGCTCCCAGAGCACAATCATGGCCTAGATGCCATGGAGACAAGTTGTCTTGTGTTGCCTATAAATGGACTCTCCAAAAACCTAATTTGAAATTACTGCCTTTAATTATACTGCTGATATAAATAACTTTGATAAAATTACTGCAGCTGGCCTCCTGTTTGTTTTTCGCATTTGAATGCACTGTACAGTATAATCTTCTGAAATAAACATCCATTACAAAGAATGCTTCATTTCAAAGAATGCATTATTCTGCTCATCCAGCCAATTGTTACTTTTCCCCTCCCCATTCCCATTTCAATCTTGTGCCTATTAAAGGGATGTACAAATTACCAAGCTCTTCTAACACACCAAGTAGCAAATTAAAAGAATACATTGCTGCTGAATGAGACCATGCATTTATAAGATTTTCATTTTTATCCTCAATTACCATGTTTTCCTTTTAAACAGACACTACCAGTTTCAAAATTGTTCAAACGTGTGCTATTCAAGGCATATTATAATTATGTTATTTTCTAAGTAGAAATATATATCTGACAAAGAAAACAGAAGATTGACATTTGTTGGATAAGCTTCCTGACTCCAATTTCCACAGAAAGAGTCTCAAGATCCAATCAAAATTTTGGCCTCAGATCATTTATTATGTTAAAGGATAAAGCTGTCCTCACTACACTGGAGGGCTGAACCCTTTCTTCTCTGTTCAGTGTGAAGTGATCATCATTTCTGTCTCTCTTACAATCATGACAGGGTGTACTAAGGTCAGTTCAACTCAGTTCAACTATAACCAAGCTCAGTTCAACTGAATTTAGCCATTACTGAGATCAGTTCTACCTCACAACTCTGTTAACTCTCTGCTACATTCAAGACACAATGAAGATTTCCAAAGTGAACAAAGCACTGCCTTTTCACTCTTTTTTTTGTAGTGAAGGAAAGAATGAAGATTAGCTGTAGAACAAATTTGGAAATGACTAGACCAGGACACAGATGGTGAAAATAAGTGCTGGGTAAGAAAGAAGGACAGAATAGGAGAAGCTCAAACAGGCTCTTGCAGTTCAGAGAAATGAGTGTGCGAAGTTTGGGAAATTGCCTAGTCTTCAGGGAAATTCCAAGGCTGTGTTCTTGCTGTTTTCTCTGTGAAGGCATAGAAACAAAAAGTCTGGTCATGTCTGGGAATGAAAAATGTGCTCATTTTCACTGGAACCCAGGCATTAAGAGAAATGGATAAAGTCAATACCAGAAAAATAGATCTTCTCTACAACTTAAAGACCCTCAATATCAAACTAGTTTTTGTACTTAATTTCCTAGGTAATGAAGAGACATTGAGACCCTTCTGAGAAGGGATAGTAAATGACTAGAGTTGTAGCTTAGGGGAGATAAATCTCAAAACTCTTTAGAATGCAGACCAAAAGGGAGAAAAATGGAGGTCAGTAAGAGCTCTGAAATGAATGTATTTGAGAAGTACTGTAGACACCAGGAGTGGGGGGAGCACAAGTGTGGCAGACAGAACAAAGAAGAAGCCGATAAACTGGGGATGTAGCTCAGTTGGTAGAATGACTGCCTAGCAGGGTTGAAACCAGAGTTTGAGGCAAAGGCAGAAGTTCAAGATCATTTTTGGCTACACAGTAAGCCCAAGGCCAGACTGGGCTATGAAAGCTTGTCTTCATGAAAAAGAAAGAGAGGGAGGGTGCCATATAAAAGACACAGGTGAGGCAACAGAGCTTGATCCAGTGGGATCTTATAAAAATGATTCCAAGAATTGGTCAACTGAAGGACTGGGCCTGGTACGTTGATCCTCCAGCTCCTGTCTTCTATATGAAGACTGCCTAGGGCTTACATTTTGACACTTGAGGCAACTGTTCAGAGTCGATAGCTGGCTTGCTGAATTCATCCTTCTCTTTTGTAGACATTTCCAAGGCAGTTAAAAAAGTCTAGTTAACCACTGGAAGGCCTTATGAGCCCCACTGGCCCTTCCTAAACAAACACTAGAACCACTACATGCTTCCCTTTCGACCTGTAGCTCATCCAGCCCAGTAACTGATGCATCAGCTTGCTAGGTACCATTACCACACCACTCAGTGCCTTATTAATCTAACTGTGCTAAATTCTATCATTTACATGTGCCTCCTGGCGTCAACTGTCTCTGAGTTTCACTCAAAGCAATTCTCTTGGCTAGAATTTGGTTGCAGCTGCAGTGTTTTAGAAATCCTAAGTGTGGGAATAGAAGCAGGATGAGAAATTGATATGGCGGTTAATTTAAGGGTGTGTTTTGAGGTAGTCATGGAGGCCTGATTCTGATGAAGCTCCTGAAAATTTTCTAAACTATCTCAGATTTTCTGAGTACGATATACTATCTCTCACTTATCCACAGCTTCCCACTCTCCATTATTCCTGAAAGTTATCTCCAGTGGGGTTATGTCCCTCCTGTTCAGACTTCTGCAAGGACAGGTAGATGCTTGTGGAATCAGAAAGTTAGAAGTAACTGACACTCACTTGATGTGGGATATTGACACAAGGTTGTTGGCACTCAATAGGATTAGCTCACCCACTGTTGTAACTGAAATGAGAAGCAGACAGAGGGGATGTGGCCCAGGTACTTGAGAGAACTGCCTGATCTCCACCTCAGTCTAGCCCTCGGAAAATCTTCATTTAGGTACCATGGAGACTATGATCAGATGCTATCTTGTTAGAGGAGTTTCTAGACAGTCCTCAGAGAGACAATCCCTGCTATTCTAAGTAGGCTTGTGTCCTGCTCGCTGTGGTCCAATTTCATTGTTTTAATGTTCTGTGTATGAGTATTTTGCCTGCATTTAAGTGTACCACTAGCATGCAGTGCCCGTGGAGTACAAAAGAAGGTGTTATAGCCCCTGGAACTGGAGTTACCAGCAGTTGTGAGCCTCTCTGTGGATGATAGGAACTGAACTCCAGTCCTCTGTAAGATCAGCAAGTATTCTTAACCACCGAGCCATCTCTTCAGCCCTTCATTGGTTCAGTTTGAACAACCAGCAAATCTTATCTTAGATCTGACTTTATTAAGAGGAACTAATAGCTAATTTTTGTAGAAACCTGAAAAGTAACATGGACTGGAACTTTCTAAATTTCCAGCCATAGTATCTTTGTTGACAGTCATTATCCAATCTCTGTTTTTTCCCCCAAGTCATTTTTGCATATTTAAGAAATACTGATTTATTATGCAATCATTACTTTATAATTTAATTTTTCTTTATTTTTGAGAATTTCATACACAAATACAATTAAATACGATCATATCCACCCTACATTTCCTTTGTCAAATTCTCCCCACATGCCCCTAACAGGACCCTTTCCAAGCTTCATAGTTTTTTTTTTTTTTAATATACATGTTATTTTATAACACGAGAGCCAAATAGCTTATTTTTCAAAATCAGAGCTCTCTCAAACCAAGAAATAAATTTTGTTTGATCTTGCAGAAAGATGAGTAAAATATACAGGCAGGTAGTTCACAAAAAAGGAACTACAAGTGGTTAAAAGCCATGTATTCAAAGAAGCTCAATGGCAATACACAAAGAAATGCAAATTGAATAGTGGCATCTGCCTTCACTTATCAAGTCAGCACCTTCAAAAGGATGGATCCTCTCTACCCAGTATAGCTAAGGCAGCTCAGGTTTGGAAGTCAAACACTGTCATGTACCATTTAAATAATCCTTTATTAAAAGTGCTTATTTTTATTTGTGTGTGTGTGTGTGTGTGTGTGTGTGTGTGCCATGACTGTATGCGAGTGCCAGCAGTGACCAGAAGAGGCTGGACGATCCCCAGAGTTGGAGGTACAGGTGGTTATGAGTTGTCTAATGTATGTGCTGGAAACCAAACCCAGGTCCTCTAGAGGAGCAGCAAGCACTCTTACCTGCTGAGCCATCTGTCTAATCCTGGTCCTAAATTCTGACGACTCCTTTGGAGGGCAATTTGATAAACTCTATTGGAATTGAAAATATCTGTGCAATTCAGGTCAGGAATTCTATTCACAGAAACTAATCTTGTTAAGACATTTGTTCAGTTGCCTACAAATATATTTCTACAAGGATGTTTGTTCACTTTAGAATTGTTTGTAATACAAGAAATTGGAAACAACCCAAACGCTTGTTAATTATTTACCATAAAAATAAAAGCCCTTAAAAAGAATCAGGTAGCAAGGTGTGGTGGTGCCCACTTTTAATCTCAGCACTCTGGAGTCTGAGGAAGGTGGATCTCTATAATTGAGAACAGCCTGGTCTACCTAGTAAGTTTCAGGTCAGTTGGGGATATGGGGAGGCTGTTTCAAATAAATAAATAAATAAATAAATAAATAAATAGAATCAAATATACCAAAGACATGCACACACATTTTTATATTATTTTTTAATTTAAAATTTTTTCACTTAATATTTTTTCATTTTGTATACTCACTCTACATGGTATTGTGTTGAATAAAGACATTTTCATAGCAGTATACAATGTACACTGAGCATATTCCACACCATACTCCCCTGCTATATATGTGCATTTAGTGAATAAATTTTAAAGAGAAAAATAAGATTTCAAAGCTGCAAACAGCACGATCTTGTTCGAGTAAATAGTCATTTATTGTTGTCTGTTTCCATGAAAATCCTGGACGTATACAGCTAGCTTTGACGCCAAGTGTGTCTGAGAGATAGGATTATAGAAAACATGCATTTTTTAAATTGTAAGTTTCTGTAATTAAAAATTTCTAATTTTAATAGCAATAATAATATTTCCATGATATTGACCACAACTTGTGGATTTTCTTTATAATGTTAAAGTGATTGTCTTTGCTTACTTAACCTTTTAGTTAACCACTTCCTCCTTCAATTAAATGCAGTCAGTAATTGCACTAAATAAAACTATAGTTAAAAGGAAAACGTGAGTTCTTTATCTTTATCTCATAACTGCTTTGTAGAGACCCGCAGAGTTGTAATCGGACATTAATCTTGAGATGTCAGAACTGTTTTTATTCATTCTTAGGAACTTCTGCTTGCCCTGACCCATGGACCCAGTTACATTTCCTTGAAGAAAAGATACATAGCAGCTTTAGGCCAGTGAGTTGCAATCCGGACCAAAAAATTTGAATTTCTCAGGAATTAAAAAAAAAATACTTTGCCTGAGTCTAACTCTAGAATCTTTGAGTGAAGAGTTCCCTGACACAGGGAGTGAAATCAGTTATTCTTAAAAGCTGCTCCAGTGACTACAATGCACATCACCACTTTGGTCAAAGAGACACTAGCTTACTCTGAATTTCCTATTAGACGTGTTTTGTTTCTTAACTAAGACTCCACTGACATGTATTATTGAAATCCAGATTTTCTTTTTATTTTGAGAGACAAGTGTTTTCTAAATCTTTGAGTCTCATGTTCTTTACCTAGAAGGGATCTTTAAACTTTGGGCATAGTTGTACTACAACCCCTGGTGGAGGAGAAAAGAGGTGCGACTTGGGGAAATGTGCAATGCATGGGCAGTACAATTAGTCTCTGCTTACCACTCTGAAGACTGAAGAGTGATAGGAAAGGAGCAATGGCTGATATTCTGCTATGCCCATTTATCCATGCTAGAGTGAACATGGTTGAGGAGAGGTGACTAGGGAAGTGACTTTGGGGCAGTGACTAGGGAAGACTCATGGGACCGGAACATGCTTGGAGGAAACCAAGATTGTGAAGCCTGCTCCTCCTTTCGCTGGTTATTCTGCCACCATCAATTTAGCCTTTCAACCAGCATGCACAGTAAAGCACATGGATCTAGAAATGACTACCTGCAGCCCAACAAGGTGAGGAAATCTGTATATCCTGTGCTTTCCTGGGGGGCAGATACCTGAGACTGTTCACCTAGGCAAATAGCCAGGAGTCACCATAACTAAAGGTAATGGGATTTTATAGCAGGGATACAGGAAAGGCCAGTCAAGAGGTCTGGCATTGCTGGTGAAAGTCAAAGCTGAAATAGGTTGGAAACTGAACCCAACTTAACTGTAACAGGAAAGGTGGCCACTAGGTCCTCAGGCAGGAACATTTTAGCAGCCAGTCTGATAAAAATCTGAAAGATAGGGCATTGAGAGATGGCTTAGTGGTTAAGAGCACTGGCTGCTCTTACAGAGAACCTGGGTTTGCTTTCCGGCAACCACATGGTGGATAACAACTATCAGTAACTCAAGTTCCAAAGGATCCAAAGCCCTTTTCTGCCTATGCACTTGCATACATGCAGGCAAAACAGTCATATAGATAAAGTAAAAATAAATACATAAAATATTTTTTCAATTTCGAGGCTAAAACTCTACCCAGAGGCTGCTGCAAGGCATAAAGTTGAAGGGGGATGGAAGAAATCTTGAAAGACTGATCATGACCAAATTGTGAATTGGTAGTTACTACAGTTCTTATTCATTTTATTTATTTAATCTTTAGATCTCATTTCCTGCAGGAATGGAATCTCAGGGAGGCTTGAGATCATATTTAGAAGATCACATAGATTTTTTAGCCTCATGTTACAGAAAATTTACCCTACTATATCCTGAGGGTTGTGTGGAATTCATAATAACCACTATGTATCAATCATCCGCATGATGTACTGATTACAAAATCTAGTAATCTTGAAGTGAAGGTTTTAATTCTATAGGGTTTTAGTGAAACGTAAATAAAGAAACATTGCAGAACCCAAAAAGTAGAAAAAGGTGGCAGGTTAGGTGGCCGTAATGCCCTTCTGGCATACTGTAATTTGAAAGGAATGACGCATCCTTTAAAAGGGGGAAAGCTAATTGCCTTTGGCAACTGACATCACTAGGAGAGGGACTTAGAACAAGACTAAACTCAAAAGTAGAATATGCAACTAACAACAGGGAATCCTAGGACACCCTTCCTCCAGAAACAGAGTAAAAAAATCTATTACCATTCCCTCTCTAAATGTTTATTTTCAAGCTGCCTCCTAGACATGTATGTCACACCCAGCATGGTGCTGCTCTCCACCTTTGTCAGAAAAGCTTCTTTTTGCAGTAGGCAGCAGTTAAAACAGACGCATCGCTGCTCAAAGTACTGAGAAGAAGTGACTCTGAGTTCCCAGCCTTAAATGTGACATCTACATTAACCTCCTCTGCCCTCTGCCCACCTATTCTAAGGAACATTGGGTAAGAGGGGGCAGAATATAAGAGCTAGAGGATGGGAAGGAGTGTTGTGAAATGTTCTGTGCTAGACAAAACATGAAGTCGTAGTCACAAACTCAGAACAGTTGTGGTTACCTACATAAGACCTGCACAAAATCAAGCCAGTCAAAATTCTAGCATGGATGAGGGAGGGGCTCATGAGGCCCTACCCTTATCTGAAGAGCTATTGGCAGTTGGTGGCAGCTAGGGGAGGGAGAGTCATTCTGCATTCATGGAGTGGCCACTGGTAAGTTTCCCATGTTCCAGTATCCATTTAGTCCCACATCCACGCAAATACAGTCAGCACTAACTGGACTTGGGGATATTTAAAAAAGGAAAGAACAAGGTTAGGATTAAGATGTGTTGAAAAGGGTCTGGGAATACTTGGAGGGGGGAATAGGAGATAGAAATGATCAAAATTTATTATATGGGTAGATACAATTCATCAAGAATAAATAAAAAATATTTTAAAGGATTAGGGAACATCTCCAAAGAGGAAGCAGAAAGGATGTAGGAGCTGGCGGGTGGGGGGAGTACTTGAAAGTGCTGCCTTCTGGACATGACATGGGTATAGCACTCATGAATGCAAAGTAGTAAACACAGGACTTAACACAGGATCAAACCAGCCAAAATTCCAGCTTAGATGGGGTGGATGATTTCCAAGCCATGTGTATTTCTTTGTTATAAATTAGAAGCTGATTATCTGTCTTTCCCTATATTATTTTTGTTTCACATTCTTGTAAGGAAGAGATTCCCTCCCACAATATTACAAATATATTAATTACATTTCTTCCACGTATCTTTATGATCTGATGATATTTAAATCTTCCATTCACCTAAACCAGCATAATTAGTAAGAGAGCCTGGGACTTAACGTTTTTCATAATGACTAGTCATTGTTTCTGAGATTTACTTAGAATAGGTTATTTAATAGCTTACCTTTTCTACTTATTTGAAATGCAACTTTATACATTGCAAGGGTTAGCTACCTAGTTAGATAACAGAGATATAGCTTCATACTAGGTAATAAATAAATGATAGATGATAGATTCCTAACTCTATTACTTTTATAATAGTTCTTTAACTCCTCTGGGAACTTTAATCCCTGCTTTCTTCTATCCGAGGCACACGTAAAATCCATTACAGGGCCCTATTCACACATATTAACTCTATTGTTCTATCTCTATTGAAATTTGCCTGCACACACACACACACACACACACACACACACACACACACACAGTCTCCCTGAAACCAAAAATCCTTCTTTTAAGATACCATCTGTTTCTTCATTCTTCACAATCCACAGTTCCTGTTGAGTAATAGGCCATCAATTTGCCAAGCAAATGACTCAAAAGTGAAACAAGCTAGAGTTCATTTTGTCTCAGTTGGCTTCTCCAATGAGAGTCAATTGGTCAAATAAATCTCACTCTTACTTAGATATTCTCTTGGTAGGCTGCAGATATTTTTTACTAAGGGAAAAAAAGGGGCCTGGAGAGATGGCTAACTGCTCTTGCAGAGGACCTGGATTCAGTTCCCAGCACTCACATGGCAGCTAACAACCTTCTGTAACTCCAGTTCCAGGGGATCAGATGCTGTCTTCTAACCTCTGTAGGCACTGCGTGACACAGGTGCACTTACATACATTCAGGCAGTATACTCATACATGTAAAATTAAAAAATGATAAAACTAAATGTTGAAAAAAGAGGAAGCCCTGAAGTCTGTATTAATGAGTTGAGGAAAACTAGCCTTTGATCAGCTAGGGACCTGCTGAGGAGTTCTAGAAGTCACTGCAGAACTGCCTGGAACTGATTCCTCTGAAGAGTGGTTGAGAAACACTTACCCACTGACTCCATCAGGAGTTCCCCTGGGTTATTAACTTATCCTGCACTTCCAGGCCGTGTCTGTATTCCTCCAGTCTTGAGAGAAAGGAACCAGGAAAGACCAAGAACAGAGAAGCAGAGCAGTGCAGACCCTGATGTGGGAAGCAGGGAACATGCAGGCCAGCTCAGAAGGGCCAAGAATGTGGCTACTGCATTCTGCCACAGTAGCCAGCAAACTGACCATGGATAAAGTAATCTTGGCTATGAGCTACATGAGTGGGTTTTATTGGCAACATGGACTATTTTCTAGTAATTTCAAATAGGAATAGATGAAAACACTGCTTGATTCAGTATCATGGTGGACCAGAGCACCCTCCTGTTTGGTATAATTGTTCAGTGATAAAGTCTCTCAATTACATTTGAGACACTGAGATGGCTTCTTGTTAATGGGCAGAACAGCAAACATTTGAACCAAGAATCCAGCTTTTCCCTCTGTTTCCTAATCCACCAGCAATGCAGCTTCTCCCAGTTTGAACAAGAGAAAACCAAAGAAGTTACAGACTCATTTTCTAATTCACGGCATACATTTGTGCACACATGTGAAATTATAAAATGTATTTGTTGTGCTTATGTTTCTTACAACATCTTTGCCTACATAGCTTCAGAATCATGTGTATCTGTTATGATTAAAATGTGATTCATAGCCATGGTCCCATCAGCAGTGATTTGAGATCATCTCGGGCAGGGGGGCTACATTGATTTTTTCACATAATAAGTATTAAGGTTCAAAATCAATCTTTATTCCATGCCTACTCTGTGAAGAACTAGAATTCTCCATGCTAGTCTCTGTGGGTATAGAAGATGTAACTTTTTACCCAGTGAGCCATCTTACCAGCCCAATAGAATGTTATTTCAAAAAAATTAAAAAAAAACTTAAAAACTGAGTTTTGATACAGATGTTGAATA
>NW_008350535.1:1555622-1582095 GCF_000622305.1 Nannospalax galili
ACTGATAGTCAAAGACATTCAAAGACTCCAAAAATATACCATATTTATGAGGTGATAAAACTTGTAAATCAAGAATGTACAGTTGCACATCAGGATATGAGATCATGCTCCAAGTCCTGTCCTTTCTCCACCTGAGTATTTGCATGTCTTCTTTAATAACTGCTATTTGCCTTTTTAGATTAGAGGAAGTATCTATACCTATGTAACTTTTCAATGACTTGTATAAGGTTACCCAAAACTTGGCAGCTTTAAGCAATACAAGTTTATTACCTTTTAGGTCTAGTGGTTAAAAACAAAATATATATCACACTGGGATAAAAATCAAGGCGTCAACAGAGTCATGTTTCTTCTGTAGGAACTAGGGCAGAACTCATTTTCTACCCTTTCTAGCATATCCAGGTCACTTGCATTCCTTGGTCCAGAGCCTCATCCCTTTACTTCCCCATTCATCAGTACAGAATCTTCCTTCCTATCTGACGTCTGGGGTTTTCATTTTCTGTACCTGATCTTAACCCTTTTGCCTCCCCCTTATTAGGATGCTATGATCACACTGAGTCTATTGGGAAAATTCAGTAAAATCTCCCCACATCAAAATACTTAACTTGATCCTTAATCACATATGTGAACTCTTTCGTCATGGAAGAAACATACCAAATGATCCAGAGATTAGAAATTCTTTGTAGTGGTACATTCCCATAATCCCAGAACTTGGGGCAGGGAGGAGCGAGATCAGAAATTCAAGGTCATATTCAGCTACAGCGCTAGCTCAAGACCACCTGGGCTATATGATTTCCTGTCAGAGAGCCAGGGTCGAGGCGGGGGGTAAATATGCAGAGATCAGGATGTCGACATCTCTAGGGTATCAATTTTCTCCTGTCACACAAATTTCCTACAATATTTTTTCTTACCTCTTGAATTAGAATTAGTTTCCCTGGTTCTAGATCCCATAATCATGAGTATGGAACAATATTCCATATTTCTAACATGAGAGTTTTAAGAATTACTTTGAAATTCACTTTCTACTCTTAGTGTTGTTTTCTTAGTAATAAAATTATGTGTTTTGCCTGTGCAGTCAGCCAGGCCTAAATCTGAGCCTATAACTTCTTTGGTTTTCTCTTGTTCAAATTGGGAGAAGCTGCATTGCTGGTAGATTAGGAGACAGAGGGAAAAGCTAGATTCTTGGTCCAAGTGTTTGCTCTTTGGCCTGTTAACAAGAAACCATCCCAGTTTCTCAACTGTAACATAGAAATAATTACAGTATTTACTACATAGACTTACTGTGTTAATTGAATGTACAGAAATGGTTTTAAATAATGATTGGCATGTAATCTATCAAAACTATAAATTATTATTTCCCATGTGTTAAATTATTGTAAAGATTAGCTATGGAGGGGCTGGAGAGATGGCTTAGCAGGTAAGAGCACTGGTTGTTCTTGCAGAGAGCCCAGCACCTACATGGCAGCTAACAACTGTTTATAACTCCAGATCCAGAGGATTCAACAACCTTTTCTGGCCTCTGCAGGCACCACATGCATATAGTACACTTACATACATGCAGATAAACACCCATACACATAGGCTAAAAATAAGTAAATAAAGTTTTAAATTAGAGCTAGTAGATAAATCCACAGTGCAATTCACACAATAAATCAATACATTTATCGTTTAATCTCTCATAACTGTCTGTATTAGACACAAGACTTTGAAAAAGTCAAATGCAGTAGAGAAATGTTGATGTTTCAAAAGAAAAAAATTAGTGAAATGTACTTAATTTTGTTTTAATCATCTGATTCATTTCAAGCTCTTTTCCTCAAACTTTGCATGTCACTGGAATAAAAATAGAAGGGTAACAGTGTGCTAAAGGATAGATTTCATTGACCCCAGTAATGAAATCATCGCAGCAGTAGTTGTCAGATTTTAAATATTTCAAAGTGTTTTCAAACATATTATCTCACAGGACCTTGATGCTAACTCAGTGCCATATCTAGCAATCTGTTGACTGTTTGATCATTCCGATTTACCAGCCCAGTGTCACCCTCCTCATGCCTTGCAGCCCTTTACTTCACGTCGTCTTTAAGTGTTACTCGTTTCCCAGGCAAATTGAGCTATTCCACCCCAATGCTTATAGTAAATAGAATAGAAACTTGTGGAATCATCTTCCTCTCACAAATGAAGCAACGGCAGAGTGGTGTAGCATATCAGCTGTCCCAAGTTCCTCAAATAAGTTTTACTTTTGCAAAACGAACCCTCTGACTTCCTACATTCTGCTGAGCTACATTATGAACAACATGACCGGCAGCCACGTTTGTTGTAATTTTTTAAATATGTGGAAAAAAAACAAGATATCGACCATGTATTACCTTAATCAAGATGCCAAACTATCTAACTTGTTTCTCCAGGCAAGCAGCCCTACCACAGGGACAGCTCCCAGGAGCCAGTCAAAGTTGTCTGTCTGTCCATCTACTCAGGACATCTGCAGGTAAGTCCTGGGCAAATGATCCTATTCTATTTCTTAGAGCAGTGTTTTGTACTTTTGTTTCATGTTCTGAGAATCTGCAGCTCTGCTTCTGTGGACAGTGTGCACTGTATTAAGATTTCCTCTTCAGTTTTTCTTCAGTTAACCTTTATTTGCAAGCTTCTGATCATGCTATCATTTCATCTCTCTCTCTCTCTCTCTCTCTCTCTCTCTCTCTCTCTCTCTCTCTCTCTCTGTTTTCCCATGACTTTGCTCTCCATTCCCATGCCCATCCTTTGCCTGCTGCCTTGTCTAGATCTGCCATCTTGCATGATATGTCAGAAGATGCATTTGAGCACTGCACCCCTGTCATGGTGCTGAGCCCTGCTAGGAAGGAATCGGGTAAGAAAGCAGTAAGGCAGGAGCCTAGGAGAAGGAGAAGGGCCTCTGAGAGACAGGAGCACACAGAGGCACAAACAAAAGGGAGAAGAAATGACTTTCACCTGCAGCTCGCAAGCCCCAGGTGGAGAGAAGTTTATACAGACTCCTCAGATTCATCTTCTACAGATGAGAGCCACTGGATTCAGGCAAAAAGGCAAGCCCAGGTTAAATTCAGGCTGTCTTGAAGAAGGAGAAATAATAATAAGCCGTGTGAAAGCTTGGCTGGGTCTTCTACTCCTAACAGAGTTGAACTTGTTGATCTGGGATCCAAAGGTGAACAGCAGCAAGAGCTGACAGAATGTGAGGGCTGCTCTTTAAACCTTTGCAGAGGAAAAGTCATAAGGTACTGAGACTGCAGTCCTCCCCTGCCAGGGGGTCTTTGAGGTGAAGAGACCCTTGAAGAGCCGTGAGGAGAACAAAGGCAGATACTGCCACGGGGATTCCCAGCCCTTGCATACACTTAGGCCTAAGAAAACAATCAAGGAAAGATGTTCAGAAATGGATTCTAACAGTAAAATACTGGCAACTAGAGACGGTGACAAGTGTGTGGATGCTACAGGGCTCCAGCTGAAGAGCTCTGCTCAGAAGCCTCCTGCCATCTATGACAATGGGTCTGATAATTTTGAAGTGTGCAGGTCAGTAGCTATAGAGAAAGACTTGATGTCACCCAAATCCAGTGCTTTCTCCTGTGAACTAGGTGTGTGTTGCAGACTTCCCTCACCACATGGCATTTATCTATACTGTTATGTGACTGAGTATAAGATGATAAATGAAAAAGAAATGAACATAGGCGTAATGCAAAAGAATCCATGGGTATAAAACTGTATAGACTTGGATTTCTTCTCCTCTTCCTTTTAATTCATGACATTCTGGAAAAGAGATGGGCCATGCCATTGAATGTTGCACATATTCTAGTTAAAACAATGATGGTGACATAAGAGAGCATGTATGAACTGCTCAGTTCGAATTTGCTGAATTAGCAGCAACCTGACAGAAGATATTCAGGGCAGAGGTTCTTTAAGGTCAGAATTTTGCATCAGAAAAATCTCTTCTGCTGTTGACTGTAATTTGTTCTTCAGTTGTCTGACTCAGCAGGGTAACTCAAGACTGAAAGGAGAGGGATACAGGTCATGAGCTTGTTGGTAGGTGTCAGAGTCTTGGGGAAGGGGGAAGGGGACCACTTTCACTTTAACTGATGTTGCTGCTCTGATGATTTTAATGTGTGGCATCTCATAGCAATGAGACTGTTTTCTTCTCTTTGTTTACCCCAAAGCATGTGTTTTTAAAGATAATTTAATGTTGAAAATAATTAGAGGACTATTCATTATCATAGGCATTTTCCTTATGTGGTAAATGGAAACAAAATGATATTTTTATACTGTTTGTATTACCCAGAATAATTTAAATTGTTTGAATGCTGTTTGGCAGTAAGTGAAGATTTTTGTTGCACAACTTTTGGTTATTTGGGTTATTTTTTATGAAAGCTGAAGTTATTTATAAAACCTACTGTGCACAGACTTCATGTGAATCACATGAACTAGAAAATATAGCTCATGTCCCTTTAGACCAGAGCAAGAAGAAGAATTAAGTTCTGGATATGTATAACAGAATGATTTATTCTCTGAAAGTTGTATAAGAAAGTCATGCATAAAATGTGTGTTTATTTAATCATTCAAGCACATGTTATACATTGGGCTTTATTCTGAGCACTAAAATTTTATAGCCCACAGTAATGATAGTCGAAAGAAGAATACAGACACAAAACAAAGTCACAGTACACATTTATAGTCATAATAAGGGATTTAGGAACACAAAACACAGGTGTTTAACTTGTTCTAGGACTCTGAGGGAGGTTCAGACAATAACAGGAATTGATCAAGGAGAAAAGCAGAAGGCCCATGCTGCCTAGGATGCTAGCCATAGGAAGCCAGAAGGAGGGGTGTGTCATGGTAGGAGTATCCAGGGAACTGAGAACCTGCTTCTGTGGCCAGGAAGTGGTAAGTGGAGAGGGTGGTGGAGATTCAGATAGAGAAGTGGAGTGGGCCAAAACATACAAGGTCTTAAAGCATGCTCAGAAATTTAAGTGTTTTCAAGGTAAAGTGAAAGGGGAGGGAATGGCTGAGTGTGAAACATTTCTGAGGCTCAATATGAGGACTTAAGTTCAGAGCCCCAGAAACCACATTTAAAAAACGTCAGGGGCAGCAGCATGCGCTGATAATTTCAGCACTGGAGAAGCCAAGACAGGAGACTCCCTGGAGCTCGTGGCCAGTTAATCTAGGCAGTCAGTAAGCTCCTGGTTCAATGAGAGATCTTGTCTCAAAAACTAAGCTAGAGGGCCAGCAAGCTGGCTCAGTGAGTAAGGGCACTTGCCCTTACCAAGCTTGATGTCCTGAGTTCGATCCTAAAGACCCATGTGGTGGAAGTGGAAAACTGATTCCCCCAAGTTGTCCTCTGACTATCACATGTGTGCCATGGTATACATATGTGCAGTGTACATGCACATACACACATACACACACACACACACATCATGCACACATACAAAGTTAAAACACACAGAAAGTAAAATGGTGTCATTTGATGTATATACGAATATGTTTCTTATTGTGTTTTGAGTAGGATTTCTATGTGTCTGCTGAGAGCACACTACTTCTGATCTAAACTAAGAGAACCCCCTTGCACCCACCTCTTATGATTTCCCAAATCTGCTTCTAATGTTATTAATTAGATATTTCCGGAGAAGCTAGCTTAATGATAATTGAAGAAAAAAGTCTTTTTTGCCATTAAATTAGAGGGGCAGATTCTTCCATCTTACAAGTATGGCTTTGGAAGCTTAGACTTCTGCAAATGAGACTGATGGGTGTCTAGGTAGTATTTCCTACTGTGTGCTATCCTCAAAATAAACAACTATGCAATTGCTGTTGGTAGCATATTACACTAGAGGCTGAAGACTAAAATTCATAAAAGATTTGAATTTCCTATAGCTACTCTATTATCTAAGTGGGAGAAATTGAATGCACAACCAAAAAGCAAAGGTTTGAGACAGTACAGGCTAAGTGTAAATAGAGGAATATCACCGGATTTTAAAGAAAGAAAAAATGCCCAGATCTGGAACAACGCAGCAGTGCCTTACAAAGGGGTAAAAACAGAGCTAAGTAAGGTTTAGATTGACCAAGATGTGTGAATGGAATTCCAGATGCTCAAGTCAGCAAAAATACCACTAAGCCAGGCAGGGATGAGAGACTGACACGGCACATTTAAATTTTGAGAATTTCTGTGGCTAGGCTTGAAGACTCACGTAGACTAATAACAGCAATTGTTAAAGAACTTTGAAGAAAATATGGTATGATTCCAAGCCATGTAACTCTGTTCTCTCAGTCTGTGCTTCCCAATGGTCTCCATGAACCTCTTAAATTCCAGTTATTTGCCTTAAAAGCTAAGGGAAGGCAAGGGGATTGGGTTACCTGTAGTCCATCTTCAGCCAGAAAATGTCTTGATTGGCTTCTTACACACTGGACTTCTACATGATAGTTCCTTAAAGTATAACATAGTCAATACAAAAATAAATGCGGAAAAGCTCTGATAAACAATATAAGCTTAATGAAGAGCCACATAAAGGTCTTCCATGTCCTTGATGATGTGCTGACGAAGGAACCTAGAGTTTGGATGGAAGTACCCGACTGTAAGTAAAGTAGAGGACAGTGTCAAAGAATAGTGGAAGGGAAGAAGAAATGACATGGGGTGTTCCACCAGGTGAATAGGAACTGTCTTATTGGTTAGATTCAGTGAGAATGTAAGACAAAGGAGTTGAAGACCATGCCCAACCCTGGAACACAGGAAGCAGGGAATACTGATGTTGGCAAATGCAAGAAAGGGCAGAGGCCAGTTGACTTGAGAAAGAAAATGTTGGGTTCAATTAGAGGCATCCATTCGTGATTCCAACAACATTCCA
Source organism: Nannospalax galili (assembly GCF_000622305.1). Classification (NCBI taxonomy): domain Eukaryota; kingdom Metazoa; phylum Chordata; class Mammalia; order Rodentia; family Spalacidae; genus Nannospalax; species Nannospalax galili. The sequence goes on from NW_008350535.1 coordinate 1,562,471, forward strand.
GTGTCAGCTGCCCATCAATAATAGTCATGTTCTTGAAACACAGGAGAGTAGTTGGAGCTGGCTACAGGTAATTGTCCATTCATTAGTGAAGTAGATACAATTCAGTATCAGACAGTGACTGCTTGGTGTGACATATTAACATAGAGAAATAGTGATTAAACATAGAAAATTTTCTCAAGGCTACAAAGGATAGAAAATTTGAAAATCATTTTCAGAGAAACAGCAGTGATGCCTGGAGAACAAATTAGGTCTCTACAAGAGAGTCTGTGTGGGAGAAATGCTTCCAGATTGAAAACAGATGCCATGTTCCCCTACATAGGGAGGAAGAGGACCGTGAGAGAAGCAGCAAGTGCCTGTGAATTTGTACTCCTGCCTCAGACATGCAGAGGCAGGACCAGGCTTAGCCACAACCACAAAGAAGAAGCAGCTCCTGAGCCCTTCCTCCTTTTCTGTTCCCGACATTTCATCCTCAACTGGACACTATATCCGCTTTCACATACTGATCACAGCCTTAATCAGAACAAGTGTTGCTATTAGCCAGTTATAACTTGAAAATGAAATCACCATGTTATTATATACATCATTGTGTGTAGTGGGAAGGCCTCTTTATAGAAAAATTGCAACTGAATGAAAGAACATGAATCAGATCATGTTAGTGGCTCATTGAAATTTTTCAGTGGTCTCTATATTACTCTCAGTGGAAAGTGCACAATTTTCAATTTGATTTCAAAGTCCTGGCATGATCTCTGCATGAGCTCTGCCTCTCCAGCTTTGGTACACACCACAGTAACCTCTCTATGCCAGTCTAGTTCCAACTCCCTTAAAGGATCCAGCTCTCTTCTTTTTATGACCTGGATTGACAACGCCTCACCCCTCTGGCCCTCACCAGGCTGATTCCTAGACATTATTTTTCAGCTCAGAAGCCATTTCCTACTAATGCTCAAGCCCCTTAAGCAGTCATTTCTACAGCATAATCTTTTTATTATTTTTATTCATTTTAGAGCTAATGTTTTCTATTAATTTTTCCAGTTTGCATAGAAAATTATGGATTTCTTTAAAACACCTTCATATGTGTAAAACTCTACTTTGCTCCCATTTGCTTCCCCCACTACTCTCCCCATGCTCTTCCATCCCTCTTTGTCGGTCCCCTTCTTCACCCCAAACAGTCCTTCTTCTGCCTTCATCACACGCATGCACACACATGCATTATGCATATGCATCACTAAATCTAGATTCCGCATGTGAGAGAAAAAAACACGGCATATTTTTAAACTGTTAAATGCAAATGTATTAACTGTGTCAGATTTTTTTCACTGACTTATCTAAAGTATCTGGTACAAGATCTTTCAGATAATATATGCACAACTCTGTTTTTGAACAAATTTAAGGAAAATGCAGTTTTAAAGAGATTGATGATGTGGAAAGTCATAACATCCCATTCTGGGTTATCTCACTTGCTGTAAAATTTGCCTGTAGAGGATTCCCAACTCATGTGATTCTAAAACCTTAACAGGCATCAGCATTGACTAAAGGGTTTGCTAAAATATATGCTACTAACTGTCCCTAAAATTCCCCATACTCTGGTATTGGGCCCATGAATTTATATTCCTGAAATATTCCCAGGTGATATTGATGCTTCTTAGTCAATATCCATGTTTTGAGAACCACCACTCTATGCTACAGGTCTCCCTATGGTTTAGGTAGGAAGAAAAAGGAGGAAAGGGGACCAAAAGACAAGTTTAGGGAGCTACGTTTGAGGTGTTCATACTTTGTGTCACATTTCTTTGAATGCTGACAGAAAGCATAACTAGTTACTTTCCTCTTCTTCAGCATATGTCAGTGCTGTGTTGATTTTCTCACTAAAACCATAACTGACAGAATCAAGTCTTTACCAGAAGTCCAGTTGTCACAGTTGGGCTGTTGCTTCCATTCAAACCCACTTCCTCAACCCAACTAGCACCATTTCATTCTGTGAGCCCACATATTTCCTGAATCCTGTTTTTGGCTCTTGTTTCAACTACATTGGATGTGTCCATTCTGGCCACAAGACATGTCAATTCATTCTCCAGAAACTTTCTGATCTTTTCCATCCTTCTTCATCCCCCTGATCCTTCCTGATCCTTGTCTACAATTTTTTCTATCCTCCCTTCTATATCCATACATCAATCCATTGTGTGTTTTCTCTATCTTGTTTTTTCTTTTCGTAATACTGGGGATCAAACTCAGGGACCTACACAAACTAGGCAACCTATACCTGCATTTTTATCAGAATGCTTTTACCAGGTTACAACTGATAAAAACTCATTTCAAACAAATGTAAGGAAGAAAGGATTATTAAACTGACCATGATAACAGATTCTTGTAATACCAACACTCAGTAGGCCAACGCAGAATGATCATGAGTTTGATGACAGTCTAGGATACATAGAAAAGCCCTGTCTCAAAAATCGAGAGAAAGAAAATGATGTGTTAACTATAGAAATAGGAAGTCCAGGTACACAGATAGCTTCAGAGATTCAGATACCCAAGCAATGTGGTTGTCTCGCCTGCCTTGCCTGTGTGTTGTCATTTTCTCTATCTATAGACAAGTTTCCTCTAAGTAGAAAAGAAAGAAGTAATGTGGACAGCAGTAGCTTTAGGCTTGGGTTTGATCAGCAGTGGCTTGAAAGAGAAAGAAAATGTTCCCTCCAAGTTTTTGGAAATAAAATCCCACGGAAGGAGTGTAATTATCCTTCCCTAAGTGAAACTTAACGAGCTAGTCACACCAGGGGCATGCGGGGCACAGTCCTTGAGTAGGAAGAACAAACTAGAATGAAGCTGCCAGCAGCTACTCCAGAATCTTATGACTTGGGAAACGGATATATATACAGCATCAGTACCAGAAGTGAAAAGAATTCAGGTCAAGAAGAAAGAAAAACAAAACAACATGAATAGGAAAGGTAGTGCGGAATTACACTATCATTAAATGCAGTTCCTTATCTCTTGTCTTCTCCAAAAGCTCATACTTAGAAATAATTTGATTTTCACTTTATTTATCCAGCTCGCTGAAGCTTTTCCAAGCTCCTATGGCCCACAATGATCCTTTCTTTCCGGTAGTTTCCTATAGGGAATATCATATACCTAATACATAATTATCCTAAATGTACATATATTTATTCTTTTTTTTCCTGTATTCTTTGAAGATAGAACATTTCTTACTTCTGTTCTGTGCCCTCTGCAATACTTACAACAATTCTTGAATTGCTCAAACAGAACTTTTGAAATAACTTTCATAATCAGCAAGTGCTGAGAGAGAGAAAGAGAGAGAGAGAGACGTGGGAACAGTGGGAGCTGGGTGGTATGCTAAATAATGAGTCAGAACTACCGAAAGCCTCTGTGGTTTCTTTAGAAAAGGAAGATCCCAATGGTAGTGCAAATGATACGAAAAGACTATTTTTCAAGTGCAAAAAGATCATACTTTTTGACAAAACCATTTGGAAGATTCACCTAGATAAGTTTTGAGTAATAGCCCTGAGATCCTAAGAGAATGGTCTTTTAAATGGACTTCCTTGCCTATTCATAAAATGTACATATTCACCTATTCATTTATTTATGTATTGAGCAATTATTTATTGAGGATTTGATTTGTGTCAAGGCGATGTTCTGGAAGCTAGAAGTGAAATAGAAAAGACAAAACGTTCTGATCCTTCATCAACATTTAGTCAGTAAGACAAATATCTTGAAACAGATCTGAGAGTGCTGACGCATGCCTACAATCCCAGCTCCTTGGACATGTAGGGAGAAAGATCAGGAGTTCAAGGTCAATAGCTTGACCTCTAGGTAGCTGAGTTAGATCGCTTGTTTGAGGGCAGCCTAAACTGCATGAAACCCTGACTCAAAAAAAAAAAAAAATCTGCAAACAAAGCTAAAAAATGCGTTGCATCTAGTAAAACAAAGCAAGTTTACAATTTTTTTTTTAACTGAGGAAGAAATAACTACAGAGAAATCCAAATGAGAAGTAGGAGTAAGTCAGCAACAATGGGATAAGCCACTTCATCAACAGGATAGACATGATTGAGCACCCACAGATGAGAACAAGGTTGTAGAAAAGGATGGCCCAGCAGACATTGGTAGACAGGATGGCCCAATTATAAAGGACCTATTGACAATAATTAGGATGATGCACTTCCTTCTAGCATCAAGGGAAAAGAAGTTTCTATGGACTTCTGAGCTTCTAAAACAGGAAAGCAACCAGAATTCCACAGCTATTGCCTAGACAACAGGGGAGGCTGGCTGTGAGAGTTATAAGAGGAGTTTGGATTTCTTTAAAGTATTTTTATAATAAGTCAAGTAAGAATCAATGATAACTTACACATGTGTATGTTCTTAAGTTTCTAACTTAGAAAACTAGGTAGGTTATACTACCAAATGCTATTGAGAAAAGACTTATTGAACAGCAGATAGAAAAGAGGAAGATCAGTTCAAATTGAGACATAATGGCCCCAGGACAAATATCATAGGGGGTATTTAGGAGGCATGTGTATAGACAGGGCAGGAGTTCCAAAACACTGTCTCCACTTTAGATGAAGAGAAACAAGTCTTGAGACTATTAGAGGTGATCCTGGGATTCTCCCATGGAAAACTCAAAGGCTGAGAAGATGAAGGAATGAAGAACCCCACAAAGTTGCAAGATTTGGTACTTCAAGCCAAGGGTATGAAGCCAATGGGGAGAGAAGCAAATTGGCCATGAAAACCTGAGTTTCATAAGGAAAAAGTTTAATATGTGGAGACTCATGAATTTGGGAACTTCTTTTATCTTGCTTTAGATTTGGAGGACCCTTGAGAAAGAAAGAACAGCTGAAGATTCAGAAAAATAGGCAGATCAGTTCTTTACTCAGAACACACAAAGACTATCACAGCATTGGCTTATTAGATGGCTGAACCAGTAAAGGCACTTGTAGCCAAGCCTGACCAGTTCAACCTCCAGGACTCAAATGGTAGAAGGAGAGAACCAACTCACCAAGTTGTGCTCTAACCTTTACACACGAGCTATGGCACATATGTACCAACTCTCTCTTTCTCTCTCTCCCTCCCACTCTCATAAATAAAATGTAATTTTAAAAATTAAAAATAAGTGATTAATTTAAAAAGTAAAACACATGATCCAAGTAGGAGGATTGGCCAATATAAGGAAAATAGATATATTTTTCTTTGCATCTGAAGTAAAAGAAGAAATGATAGTTATGGATGCATATGAATCTATAGTTTGAATTTTTTTGTTTAATGGCCTTCTAAGGTCACCAACTCAGATTAAGGACATTGATTACAGGATCAAACACTGAGTAGAATTTTAATTTCATACAGGAAACGGAAACAGACAAATTTTCATTGGAACATACTGATGATAAGAAAGTAGTCATTGTTTCTCTCTACTTCACATTTAAATGAGCACTGTCCCAGTTTCCTTTCCTGCTGCTGAAATGAAATACCCTGACACATGCAACTTTAGAGGGAGAAAGTATTTCTTTATCTCACAATTCCAGGTCATGGTGGTCCATCATTGCAGAGAACGCCAAGCAGGAACTTGGAGCAGTCAGTCACAGTCAGTCACATCCAGAGTCAAGAGCAGAGAAAGGATAACTGCATGCACACTTACGGTGCAGCTCTGTTTCTCTGCTCTTATACAACTCAGGACTCAACTCCAGGGAATAGTGCCATTCATATGTAGACTGGATCGTCCCATATCAATTAATATAATTAAGGCAATCCCCCAGAGACATGGCCACAGGCCAACCCGAAGACAATCCCTTGGGAGGTTCTCTTCTACATTGTGTCAGGTTGATAATTTTAAACTAACCATCACTGGTATCCTGCTTAGTTTTGCAAAGTGTAGCAAGGCTGAGCATAGTAAGATAGATGATAGACAAACATTGTTAAAATACCTTCTAGGTTCCTAACTGTAAGTATGCAGACAGCAGACTATATGAAGAATAATTTGCCTCTGCAATGTATCATTCAAAACCCAGAACAGATGGAGGAGGAGCTCATGAAATCGCACCCTTAGCTGAGAGACATTGACAATCGATGGCTGCTGAGGGAGGGAGAGTGAGTTTTCTTCAGAGATGAAGCTCTGAAATGCTACGCATGTAGCATTAAAAGGAAAAGTGGTGGGAAGGATGGGGGATGAATTGGAGGGGAAGGGATGAGGAGTAGATAGGATCAAAATACATATGCGTATATGAAATTCTCTAACCACCAAAATATATAGTCAAGGAAGGCTGCTGAGCATGAGCCTAAGGAAGTAGCATCATGAAATTTACCTCTCCTGCTGACAACAGTTTTATGTATGCATGCTTAGGTACAGTAAAAATATAAAAGCCAAGGCAAATATACATCATAAATAAGATTCTTAAAGATAGCATTTCAATGATTAGTTTCACACTAACTATTTATTTAGATAAAATATAAACTTTTTACCTTAGTTTTCTAAACAATTATTAGTCACTTGGAAGCTATGATGACAGGTTCTCCCATTACCTGGGTCACCCCAGCTATCTACTCAGTGAAGACCATTGGAACATCAGTACATATTACACTCTACACTTCCTTAGACATACTATTTCCTGCGGTGGCCATTGTTTTTCTTTCTTAGTCTCCATTCCTGAGGTGGTTCTTTCAGTCTGATTCCTTGTGGTTCTCACCCATTGGTTCTAGGCTTATGTTCACCTAGCGATGGGCTTTTTTCAGTTTTTTTTTTTTTTTTTTTTTCGCTTATTCTATTCTTTCTCCCAACTACTTTTTCAGGGCAGAGATGAAACTGATGACATATTTTCAAAGATAAACTGTTCTGTCCTGAATATTCAAATTAGAGAGGCTACCCTTAGTGACTAAATAGGAAGTATTTGTTTTTAAGAGGCAACAGGCACCTCAGAAAGTTCAGAAGTTCATTAAGCTGAGTCTTGTAGGAATTAAGCGTTATCTTTAGTCTGGGTCATGGAAATAGCAGCTAAAGGAGGCTTGGAGGCCCATGCCTGTAAACCCAGCAGAAAGTACAAGAAGCAAGTAGATCAAGAAAACAAGGCCACCTGGCAAGGTGGGGCACACCTTTAATCTAAGCACTCTGTGAGATGGAGGTCACCCTGGTCTACATAGCAAGTTCCAGGCCAACTGAGGCTACAGCTTATCTCAAAAAGACCAAAAAGAAGGGAAAAAAAAAGAAGGCAAGGCCAACCTCAGCTACATGGAGCATTCTAGGCCAACCTGAGCTATATGAGACTTGTTTCAAAAAGCAAACAAAAGAGCAGCTGAGTTGGTAGAATTACAGATGTGAACTGTGTTGATAACCTGCCAGGGGCACAACCCAGTGCTTAGGAGAGTGCTCAGAAGAATCAGAAAGTCTTGTTTTCAACTTTCTCCACCTAGAGTAGTTAGATTTCAGGAAAGTTAATTGGTCCTCTCTTTGCTTATGTAATCACAGCGAGAGAAAATGGGCTACACATTGCCAGTGAGTGCATGCTAGCGTTCCCAGCACAGGACACTACAGAACTCATCTACCCTTGGGTTAAATGATCGTATCCATTGCCATCACCAGTTTAAAAATTCAGATACACACCATAGTTTTTCATTTCGCAAAAAGGATGTGTTCATCAAAGGGAAAAATGATGTCACGTTTTAATGTTATAAATGTTTAATATTCTTTAGCACAGTCTTTGGCATTTATCAAAGTAATTTTGTTGTGAAGGAATAAAAACAATGAAGATAGACACAAATATGATATAAAAATAAATCAAAAGGATTGTAGAAAATGACAATTTGTATATTTATATGTTTAAAGATATGCCTTGTTATTTTACGTAATTTTTTATTCTTTGAGAATGTCATACATGTATACAAAGAAATATGATCATATCATTTCTCCTTTAATACATCTCTCTCCCAACTTTATGTTCTCCTCTCTCTCACTCCTCTTCCTCCTTCTCCTCCTCCTCCTCCTCCTCCTTCTTCTTCTTCCTCTCTCTCTCTCTCTCTCTCCCTCCCTCTAATACTAATTACTACTTTTAATTGATTGGGTGGGTATGGAGTATCTGTAGGGCCCACATGCCCTGTTCTCAGTACATTTTTTTCCTAATTGCTCACAGTTTGAGAGATAATCTTCCCAGGAGTGAAATGACAGTGTCATCAATAATTCTGATTGTATCTCTACTGGTAAATTATTTTATATGACCAAAACATCAGACATTGCTTAATTGCTTTCTATTCTGGCTAAAATGTGTCCTTCTGAATTCTGGAAATCTCATGCATTCTGCAGGCCAGCTGTTTAAATTGTGCATTTAGATAGCCACGAAGGGGCCTGACCACCCGCCCCTATGGATCCGTTGTTAAGAGCACTGGCTGCTCTTGTAGAGGACCCAGGTTCAATTCCTAGAACCCACATAGCAGCTAACATTTGCATTTAACTCCAGTTTCGGGAATCCAGTGCTCTCTTCTGACCTCCACAGACAATGTACGACATTGTGCGTGCACTTACATACTTGCAGGCAATACACTCATGCACATAAAATAATAAAAATGCAAAGCAAAATATTTTAGAAAGACACAAAGAAAAATGGACATTCAACTGTTTCCATATGGAAATAGATTTTAATATCAATGGGGAATTTTATAATCTCAGAAAGTTTTAGGCAAAAATAGGTATATGATGCTTTCTTAGAAATGTAAGTCAGCACTCACCAAGTATAAGACTTTATACTGGACAATATTTATATTTTTGTACCAAAATGAAAAACATTTAAGAGGAAAATTTATTACATAGAGTTTATTCATTTCTTAATTTGAGAACAATATATATTCAAGAGTATAGCTATTTTGAAATATATGGTTCCTTCAGTGAATTTATATCTACTTGGCAATATGAAATTTCTTCTCTCTCAAACTTAAAACAGAAGAGCCACAGTCTCACACAAATTCATTTTACAAGTTATTGCGTGCGTTGCATTTAGACACCCTATATATTAACGCAAACAGAGTAAACACTCTGTGTATAAGTTGACGAATGCTAGAGACAGTACTATGGCTACAGAATCATTTGTATCTGTGATTTGATTAGTACCGTGAACATTTCCTCTATTTCTAATTAGCACATTTAGGTTTTTATCTTCCTTAAAACAACTGTAGAATAGTTACATTCACTTCAAGTCTTCTGCAATCATCCTCAGACTCAGGTAAATTTAAATACTACTATTAATTTACCCAGAAATTGAAATGGCTCTTCAGTAGTCTCAGTTCACTTGCACAGTCTTTAACAGCCCAGGGTTCTCCTTCATCCCTCGTACAGATGCAGGGAGCATCCAGGAATGCCTTAGTTCCCCTTGACTCTCTTCTAGGTGTGCATGGAGCTGAAGATACCACAATACACTTGCCCCACTGTTTTTAGATAGAGTTTAGTTAAGACTTTCTACCAATAACTTTCTTCCTCACAGAAATAGATTTCGTGTGTGTGTTTTGATGGTGGGGACAGAATTCAGGGCCTTGCTCATGTTGAGTAATGCTCTATCGCTGAGCCGCACTCCCATGCCCTTGGAATGAGATTATATTTGAGACACTATACTAAGAATTTTCTTCTTTCCCTTAAGCTTACCCAACAAGTGATAGCCAAAGCTTCTCTATGTTCTGCCTAACATTTATTACTCCATTTTTTTCATGGCCTTTCTGATCCTTGCCTTAAGAAATTGTGCTATCATTATTTTGGAAATTCTCCATTAAGTTAAGAGCTCTAAACTAAAGAGGTGCCATATTCTAATATGACAGTGGAGAAAACAGAAGAGAAATAAAGAATGAAAAAAGCAGTGAAGCATAGGCCACATACACCGTCAAGCAATTCCATGCATCCTGCTTCTAGTCAGTGTTCTAAAGCCTCATGGTCCCCAGCTGGAGCTAGGAAGGACCCGATAGCATCTCACCCACACATTCCCAGTCTGAACTGCATATTAAACTCACCTAGGATGTTTAAAGGAAAGTTGTATATGTTCCAGATCCATCTAGAGATGAGTTTTCGCATGTGCATTTTTTGATGTGTATGTGTACCATGTACATGCCTGTTATTCTTCAGAGATGAGAAGAGGGTGTCAGATCTCCTGGAATTGGAGTGGCAGATGGCTGTGAGCCACCATGTGGGTGCTAGGAGATGAATTCAGGTCCTCTGCAAGAGCAGTAAGTGCTCTGAACCACTGAGCCATCTCTCCAGCCTCAGCAAGTATGCATTTTATAAAACACCCTAGATGATGTTAATATGTAGGGAGGACATAGAACCACTGATATTTAATCCAAACTCAGGGGAACGAACTGAGACTCAAAGGACATATACAAATACACATAGTATAAATGTAGATGTATAGCTAATAGAAATATAGATAATCCTAAACCTAACCTTAACCCTTACTGTAACCCTCTAACCTTAACCACATATACATGAAAAGAAGAAGGGACAGAGAGAGAAATTACAAAAATATCTTTGCTCAGGGGCTTCTCTTGGCAGCCCTTGTGTGATGTGAAAACAAAAGAATGGAACCTGAGAGTGAGCAGTGTGTGAAAATTATTTCTTCTTCACTCCTAAAGCCATCTAAAATTTAGGACAGTGGTTTGCAAAATGGGAAGTTTTATTGTGAGGATAGAAAACACAGGTACTTTCAACACTTTTCATCTTGGATTAAACTTCAAAGTCTACATGAAATTGGTACAGAGTATTACAATTCGCTGTTAAATGAAACTTTAAGGAACAGAAGTCTTAAATCAAAAGATAGTCACTGTACCAGTTGTATATGCCATCACTGAACACCAACCTAAGACTATTGAATCAGCAACTCTGGGAATTGGATCCAGCCATCTGGGTTTTAACTAGTCCTCTTTGTGAGTCTGTATGCTAAAATTTGAGAATCACTGAGTCAAGTAGAGTACAGATAAGAAACCAAGCAATTATAATAGCCTGTTCACCCTGCAATGTGCTATATACAGGGTTCTTGAGAGTATAAGGGAAAAGGGGACTATATCCATCTGTGCAGGAGGGACAGAAAAACACAAAATAAAGGATATGGCATGTTTGATTTTTTTGCTTTTTCATTTCATTCTTAGAAAATTATTTTACAGACTATATGTATGCTTATTTAAGTACACACACACAAGAATAAAATATGAACTTGAGTAAATAAAAACATAAAAATATGAGCATAAAAATACTCAGTCCACAAAATTACATATACAGATGTGTCTTACAAGTTTAATTTTTGTAAACATAATGACCAAAGCAAAGAAAGAAATAAAGATCACAGAATCAGAAGAAACAGCACTTTTCCTAGGAATGAGGATGGACTCAGCAAAATTTCTTCCATGGAACCTCAAAATTAGAGCAGTTTCAAATAGTGAATAAACAGCGTTGGCTAGCTGCATTTGGCAAAGAAGTGATCCACTGGCTGGCAGTCATTGGCTAGCAGAGGAAGGGTGATGGTGTTGTCATTACAATGTAGAGTTACATCAGAAGTACTAGGAAGGATAGCTTCTCCAACTCCAAAGTCATAAGACAGTCAATAATTTGGGGGGAATTAGTCAAAGAAGCAATTGTTTGTATCCACTGGAAGCTTGCACATTTTCCTAAGGGTTAGCTCAAGATCAATCCTTTCTTGTGTAATTGTTTAGTTTTCCACGATGGGAAAAAACATGTGATCTTACAAGAACAAATTTTTAAGTTATATCACATTGGGTGCCATTTTTCCCTTGCCCATTTTAATTTTAGTCTTAAAATATGCCACTGCAAGATCTTATTGGCTTTTGTAAGAAATACAAAGATGTGACATGAAAGCCATGACTTATGTATTTTTATCTTTATGTATGCAAGATATATTATATGCAACATAGTGTTATTTGTAAAGAAGAGTGAAAGTTAAGGTTAAGGAAGAGCCTTAGAAGAAAAAGGGAAAATGGAATTTGTCTTTATCATCACATCTGCCTTGCCAAAGTCTGAGCTAGTGTGACCAAGTGCAACCCTAGTGGTTGCCACCCACTAGGGGCAGTTGTCCTGATTTCACGCTGATCCTACAGCCTTATCTTCCAACATGTCTGGAGAGACTGTTGATCCCAAATTCTACTTTGTGAAAAATAAGGCTTACGACTATGTCTAACTTTTGTAACCTCTTCATGGCTGGGGCAGTGGTGAGCTAAGAAGCAGATTAATGGCCCACATATCACACACAGTGTAACATTGCCCACATTGCCCACAGATGCACTGGGACAATGCAGACAGAGCCTTCAGCCCCATTTATACAGGATTCCCTTACTTTTTGTCAAATGCCATTATGGAACAAAACAGGTTAACTAGTAAATACTACACATATTGGGGTCAGTAATATAATGTGACTATCGATTATGGGTTGAAATACATATGTATGTTTATATGTACATATAAGACTATATATTTATATGTACATATAAGATTATATATTTAACATGTACATACAAATATAAACACATGTTTATAAATATATAGACATAAATATATAATCTTTTATAATAGTTACAACTGTGGTATTAAAGCTAACTCAAAATTCCTTAGGTGTGTATGAAATTAAACTAAATACATTAACAGCTTGTATTCACTACTTATTATTTTAGATAGCATTCACATAAAAGATGTTGCTAACATAATTTAAATATGAAAGCAGATTTGGGGACTGAAGGGATGGCTCAGCAGGTCTCATGTGGGAACCCATGTGGGAATCTCACAATCACTTATCACTACAGTTCCAGAGGATCTAACGCTGTTTTCTGACCTCAGTGGACACTTGCACAAATGTACACATAACCAAATACATACATACATACATACACACATACACAGAGATAATTAAAAATAAAATTAAAAAATTAATCCTTTAGAGCAGATTTTAATATTAACTGTAAAGAGGTTTCTAAGTTTTATTTAAGTGTGTCTCATTCTTTGTTTTAAAAAACTGATCTATTCTATATTGTGCAGCATACTCAGTGTAATGCCCACAGGAGATAAAGTATGATAGTTATAATAGTAATAATCTGTATTTACTATTTTTCCCTTTTATACTTTGTGAAGGAAAAAAACAACAGAAAATGTCTTCCTTTTCTTAGATTACACATCCAAATACATAATACATATTTTCACTTTTTATTGTTTTCATCTTTAAGTAAAGGCAGTGGCTTGAGGGACATTATAGGACTGAAAAGACAGCAGGGAACCATACCATGATTGCATCTGTTATACATAATTACTGCAATTCATTGATGCTGGATGTGGAGGAAGATACCAAGTTATCATTTATAGGTTTCATAGTGAAAAAGTCTGGACAGAATGAAGGTTTAAAGAATGAAAAATGAAGGCTGAGCATTTCATAAAAGCCAATGGACAGGGTGACTGTTGAGCGTTACTCAAATCCCAAATCCCTGTGGCTGTAAACACTAGTGGTGGAGTTGAAGATAACCCTCCCAGCAAGCATACAGGAAGCCAGTTTCATCTTCTGAGACACTGCAGCAGATTCTCACATATCTAAAAAGGAACGTCTGAATGCACGCGCTTACCCAGAATATAGATGTCTGTCATAGCTGACACGGGATGTGCTTGTGCTACTAAATGCAGATAATATAAGGTATTTCTGGCATCAGTCTGTGGAGGGAATGTGGGACCAGCTCTTCTAGACAGTCTTCTGTCCTTCCCATTATGAAGTACATTGAAGGCTGGAAAAGAAATTCTCATGAAGAGTATTATTAATACTTGCAAGTTTGTATGGCTATTAAAATACAATAGTAGTACATGGAAATCTTGCTACCAGTTGCCATGTTAAAAGAGTTGTTTCTGGGCTGGAAAGATGCCTCAGCAGTTAAGAGCACTGAGTGTTCTTGCAGAGGACCCAGGTTCAAATCCCAGTGCCCACCAGCAGCTAACAGCTCTTTGTAACTACAGGTTCAGGGGATCCAATACCCTCTTCTGACCTCCACAAACATTGCACTACACGGGTACACTTACATACATGCAGGCATAACACTCATACACATAAAATAAATAAAAATAATAAATAAATAAATAAATAAATAAATAAATAAATAAAAATTTTAAAGTTGTTCCTGAATGATGGGAACAGACAGTTCAGCAATTATGTACAATTGTACACAGATACATAAACCTACCAAAGTTATTCATGAATTTATTAACTTGCTTAAGAATGGATGAAAAGAGGGGGCTGGAGAGATGGCTTAGTGGTTGGGAGTCCTGGCTGCTCTTGCAGAGGACCCAGGTTCAAATCCCAGCACCCACATGGCAGCTGACAGCTGTGTGTGGCTCTGATTCCAGGGGCTCCAGCACCCTCTTCTGACCTCTGCGGTCACTGTGCAACACAGGTGCACTTACATGCGTGCAGGCAATACATTCATACACATGAAATAAAAATAATAAGTTAAAAGAATGGGTGAAAAGAACACAAAACAGAATCTTGATTTTCTTAATCTTTGCACTATTTATTTAATATTTATTGATTATTATAGTCATCATTTTGGTTTTTGTAAGGAAAATAAAATGTAGAGAAAATTTAATTAGAATTAAATCACTATTTTGTTTTTAAAAAATTTTAAGCCCAGGCCCTCTGGAAGAGTAGCCAGTGCTCTTAACCATTGAGCCAACTCTTAACTGTTGAGCCACTGTTCTAATCCCTGAATAAACAGGTTTTTGTGATTTTATACTCTGTTCTATTTGAAGTACAAATCATAGGGATAGTTAAATGATATTAGAAGCATTCTGGTTTCTACACATATTAGGAAACTGTGAATTAGAAAGACAAATGAAGAAACCTTGTTATTAATTTTGTATTTGTAATTTCTACTATCATTTGGGAAATTATCTTTCAAATAATATTCTGAGAAATTCTGAAACTCTGCTGTAGGTGCCTGTCCCACACAGTGTCCCTGATTTAAAAATCAGATTACAAGCAGATTGCTTTTAAGTGGTAACTGCAGTGACAGTGTTCAGAGCCCTGCACACAGGTAAACCTTGAGCACTTGTCCTGGAAAGCTTTAATTAAAACAGGAAATCAACTTGACTCCATTCTTCCACAGATGAAGCCCCTCACCCGTTGACCCAAAGTAATCACTTTCACCATGTCATTGTCCATTCTCGTGCTATTATGCTACTTTTTACCCACACTGCTATTGACTTTGACTCACATAATATCTTTGTCTTTTTATTTCTAATCTTTCTAAGCTAGCATACCAGGTTAATCTGATAATTTTGCCAGTCTTTCTAAACAGAGATGTTATTTTTTTAACTTTTTTATTAAGTTATGTTACAGCATTTATTGTTAACTGGCTATAGGCACAATGTTGTACAGAGGATTTCTAGAGCTGAACCATTTACATAATGAAAACTGTTCTTATTAAGCAACAACTCCTAATCACCCTCTCTAAGTCCTGACAACCATGATTCCATGCCCTGCCTTTGAATCTCAAATGTGTCATATTCCTCATGTCAATGCCACCATGCAATATTTGTTCTACTGGTTTATTTCATTTAGCATAATTTCCTCAAAATTCATCAAAAGGACATTTGATCCTGTAACAAATGGAATTCCCTCCCTTTCTTAAAGGTGAAAAATATTTTGCTGTACATATTTATTCCGTGCTTTCTTTATTCATAAGCACATTAAGGTTGTTTCTGCATCCTGGCTATTGTAAATAAGGCTTCAATGAGCATGGAAGTTCAAATATCTTTTGAGGAGGAGAAGAAATGGCTCAGTTGGTAAAGTACTCACTTTAGCATGAGGAAGTGAATTTGATCCCTGGAATCTACATTAAAAAATGGTGTAGTAGCCCATGCTTGTAATCCCAGGCTGATTACAGGATTGATTTGAGGCTTTTTGGCAACCTACCCTAGCCTGCTTGATGAGCTCCAGGCCAATGAGAGGCCTTGTCTGAAAAAAAGAAAAACTAAGGGGAGTGGCACGTGAGTAACAACACCTGCGGTTGACTTTTGGCCTCTCCATGCATAAGCACACATATGCAGGTTAACACACACACAGTATCTCTCTGAAGTTCTAATTCTTTTCAATCATTACTCGGAAGTAGGAAAGGTGGTCCATATAATAATTCTGATTCCAGTTTTGTTAGTGACCTCTTCACTGTTTCCAGCAGGAGCTGTACCATTGTTGCATTCCGAACAGTGTGCAAGCATGCCAAGTTCTCTATGAGTTCTTCTGGAAAATTAACATCCACTCTAATTGCTCTGGGAGGATTCCTTCCTCTGGTGTTGATTTGCATTTCTCTGATGACTAGTGCCATTGAGCACCTTCTTGTATACCTGTTGCCCTCTTAAATATCTTCATGGGAGAAATGTCTACTTAAACCCATCTTTAAATGTCACCTTAATGTCTGTTTTACTAATAAACATTAATTATGCATAATAATGGGATTCATTGAGAAATTTCCATACATGTCAATAATATATATTTTGATCATGTTCGCTCCTCATTACTCTGTTGTCGGGTTCCCACTCTGCTGACCCCCTTCTTTCTAACTGTTCTGCTGTATTCATTCCTTATGACCCAGTGAGTTTAATTAGTGTTATTTACAGCAGCAAGAATATGGGCTATTTACAGGAGCATGAGCAACTTACCCAGTGCCTAAACCACTGAAGAAAATGTTTCTCCTTCACCAACTAGCAATGAACTGTCTACAGATCTCCTCAGGGAAGGGTGAGAGCTCATGAGTCCCACCCCACCTCTAAGACAGGGTGTTAACAGGCCCATCTTGTGCAAATCACAGCTGCTGTGAATTACTGAGCGCAAGTGAAAAGCCATACCCAGAAGACAGCATTCCACAACACTCTAGCTCTTTCATTCTTTCCATCCCATCTTCTCTTTGTTGAGCCTTGGGGTGGGGGGTGGATATTTGTGTCCCATTTTAGTGCTGAGCACTCAACAGTCACTTTTTGTCTATAGTCTGACCAGTTCTGAGTATTTGTAAACACCATATACTGTGAAATGAAGCCTCTTTGACCAAAGCTGAAAGTCCTAATCTATGGACATAAACATAAATATCTGATGACTACAACATGTTCATTTAGCAACACAACAATGGGGAAGTTTCCCACTAGGGCCTACAGAGTACCCAGTCACAGGCTTTGGACCAGGTTTACAGTACATGATGTGAATCCCTTCATGTGCAACAAGGCTCAAATACAATCAGGAAGTGGTTGGTTACCTAATTATAATCAATAACAGCACCTTCTAGCACCATGAAGACTAATTCAGCTTATCCAGCTTGATTTCTCTGTGTCCCACAGCCATGTATGTGGTGTCTTCAGCAATAGGGTCCTGCTGGGAGATCATGAGTAATGGTAATAGTCTTTATTGTTTTGGAGCCCTCAGGGACTTCTCTGCTCCACAGTTCATAGGGAATTAGCCCACCCCTGGCACTGGGATTTTCATTTAATAACCTATGGCTTCTGGGGGCAGCATTATTCAGAGTATAGATTTTACAGATTTAGAGTACATCTGTTCAAACTCTTTTATTTTTAAATACCTTACAATTAACAGGTTTCCTTGTGGCTTTTTCAGATGCTTTCCTTGGTTGACTCCCCGATTCCCTTGTCCCCAGCTCCCTGTCTTCATCCCTCTTAAACCTTTCCAAACCCAGGATTCTCCCTCCCACTCTCCTATTACATGCATTTGACTGTAGTCCCTGCCCAAACCTCTTTTGTCTTCCTTTCATGAGCCCCTTTCTAGTTTTCTGATCTCCACGTGATCTTCATTTGTTAATGGAATTCTTCAATATTCCAACTGACTAGAGTTAAAGCTCATGTGTGTGTGGTATGCAGTATGTGGTGTGTGTGTATGTGTGTGTGTGTGTGTGTGTTTGTGTGTGTGTGTGTGTGTGTGTGTATTTTGGCACTGGGTGAAGGCAGTCTATAATCTCACCTATTTTTGCAGCATGAAATTTCATCATGCTCCTATTCACATTTTCATATTTCTTTTGAAATTGTCCACGTACTGTTACTTGACAAGTTGATGGCTGAAAGTTTTAAAATGTCAACGTTTTGTCAAAGCACATGCATGTCTTTGTCAAAGAATTCACGTGCAGAGGAGGATTCCTAAATCAAAGCAGTTTTGGTTAGCTACAAATAAAATGCTTGCTTTGTCGATGATCCATGCAATGTGAAACTCCCTTTGATGTCATGCTCAGCCAGGTAAGATTAATCAATGGACAAAATTGGAAGAAACCATGGTTGAATGTGAGTTTATATGAATTTTGACACTTAGCAATAGCAAAGAAATTTATAAAATCAATTCAAATTCAGAATATCTGTCATAGGCAGTAAATAAGAAGATGACTGAAAACTTAGTAACTTTTCTGATAGCTGTGGTTATGTAGGTATAAAAGCCGTCTTCTGTATCTGACTACATATATTTCTTGGGTTATATCTAGAATGCAGTAAAGCGAAATGAGTTTATATTATCTTTTTGTTTACTTTTTCACTTCAAGGTACACAAGTAATACAAATTTAGCCTAGGAACACAAAGAGTCCTTGTTTAAAAGTATTTCTAGCTGCGTTTTTTCAATCTTGCAAACAACTCCTAAGAGATCTCCAGAAGACATAAAATGAATTTTTATACCATTTAAAAAACAGAAAATTATGACCTTGGGATACACATTTGATATTATCAATTTACTCTTTCATATGAAAGGATATGGAAAGGTAAAAGCCCTTGAAGAAAACCATTTCCTTTACCTTAGTAGGGAGATATCCCCTGAGTTTAGAAAAGAGATGCTTAATAGAAAAGGGATTATCCTAAAAGGCACATCCCAACATTTGATCTTTCCTTCATGTGGAAGCTGTTTAGGCAGCTATAGCTAATCCTAAACTTAATAAAGATATATTCTCTTGCTACATACACCTGGAACTGGCATTCCTAGGGTGGCATGTGCCCACCTGGGGAGTTCAGAGGCCCAAATACTTCACAAGCCCAAAGAGACTCATAAGAAAATTCTAAAACTAGGGCATGGTGAAAAATGCTTGTAATTCCAGCATTTGGGAGACTGAAGTAGGAGAATTGTGAGTTATTTCTCAGCCTGAGCAATACAGCAAGACCCTGACTCAAGAAAAATTTTAAAAATAAAAGGAAGGCCTATAAAAGAGCCCAGCTCACTGTTACAGTTTGAAACTGAAATGTCTCCCACAGGCTCATATCTAAGCCCTTAGTCCCCAGACTGAGTACTATCTTAAAGGATATGGAGCCTTTAAGAAGTAAAATCTGGGGCTAGAGATATGCTCAGTAGTTAAGAACACTTAATACTCAATCAGACGATCCAAGATGATTTCCCAGCATTAATGTCAGACAACTCACAACCACCTGTAATTCCCAGCTACAAGAAATTCCAGATCCTCTCTGGCCTCTATGGGCACTTGCATACACATGGTAGACACACAGACACACACACACATACACATAAATATAGGTAGATGATAGATAGATAGATAGATAGATAGATAGATGATAGATAGATAGAGATAGATAGCGAGATGGATAGATGATAGATAGATAGATAGATAATAGATAGTTTGATAGATGAGAGTTAGATGGTTG
>NW_008350535.1:1582166-1601721 GCF_000622305.1 Nannospalax galili
GATAGATAGATAGATAGATAGATAGATAGATAGATAGATGATAGATGATAGATGATAGATAAATGATGGATGGATAGATAGATGGATGATAGATCTTTTTGTAAAAAGAGGTAGGGTCTGGCTTATAGAAATACATCACAAAGGATTAACCTTTGAAGGATACACCAGCATGATTCAAGCCTGTTTTATGGTCCACCATGATATTAGAAGAAATCCACCACAAGGCCCTGTCCCTACTTAGGGAGACGTTTCTACAGCTATGCATTTGCCACTACAGTAGACTAAGACTTCTCCAAAACCAGGTTCCAAAATAAACCTTTCCTCCTTTATGTTGGTTCTGTACAGTATTTGGTCATGGCAATGCAAAAGTAACAAATGCCTGCACTGTGATTAATAATATCCAAGCTTAGACAAGAATACAAGAATCTCAAAGAGACTCTTTCAGCCAAACTAGCATTGAAACTCCTATTGTCAGTGACATCATTACCATCTCTAGAGGTGAGAGAGGACCGAGAAGAGCAATGTCCAATCTGCTGCAGAACTGAAGGGCTGTGAATGCCACCTTGGCTTCCACTGCTGGCACAGCAGGGCGATCATTAACCTCCACTGTTTTCCCTCAGTGTGATATCTGGTGGAAAGAAAATGCAGCTGCTTACTGAGACTTCGAATTGATTTGAGGAGCATCAAAAGGAGGCAGGAGCATTGCCATGACATTGTCTTGATTATTGATCATTCCCTACAGCTCAATGCAGATGGTCTGAGGTTTTGAGAAGTCATTGGTGACAAAGTTGGACACAAAATAACACTCAGGAAATCATGTTATGTAGCAGCTTTTTTATTCAAAAAATATTTCATTGAGAAAACAAAACACTTAAATATCACTTGTGTATGAGGAACCATCATTTACTGATGATTTTTTTCTAATCATTCAGAGTGGCCAAACTTATGACTACCGAGTTGTATCAGTTATTTGCAGATTTTTTTTATTCTTATAATAAGTATGGGAATATTTGTATTTTTTTAATTTGAATTTTCAAAATATTTCAAATTTTAGGCTTAATAGTACTTTAGACTTCTTAGAAATCTGGCTATAAGACTTTTGTTTTTATTGCAAAAGTGTAGGCTGGCTCCCTGTCAGTAAGCAGAGCTAGAAGCCGCTGTTAGTGAGAACCACAATAAACCGTCCATCTTCTCCTTTGTTTATTAACTGACTTACTTCTCCTTTCTGCTGCAAATCACTCTGCTTGGCTTCCTCTGCTGCTCAAATAGGATACAAAATTGGCACAGCTCAGCCTAGTTCCTCAAATGAAAATTGACAAGTACACAGTATATAAAGCTACTATACATTCCTCACTTTCACTGTAAGTAAACTTTCCCAGAACATAACCAATACACTAGTAACTGGCAACCACTTCTGAAAACTACTAACTCACTTCACTAAATTGCTCTTTTGGCCTATGTTCTGTTGATGTTTAAAGTCTGGCAGTACAGCATTCTCAATTCTTTCATGGTCGGGCGGCTAGCTATCTTTAACCCTGACTTGTTGACACTCCTGCCAATTAATCTTAAAATAAACACAAATATATGAAAATGTTTCTGTCTCCCCAAACTAATAAACATGAGTCTCTTCCGTTTATAACTGCAGGATACCCACAGATGAAACAATTATCCAGGAACAAAGATGAGATCTAGGTGACGTAGGCTTTCAGAGCAAAGACAGTCCAAGAAATGGAGTCAGCATTGAAGGGCCGGAGAAAGTAGAGGATGGTCCATTGAAGGCAGGAAGCTTACATTTAGATGAATCTTCCATCTAAGTGAGTTCCTAAATTTAGATGGGGTATTATCAAGAAAGGAAGGGTATCACAGGTATGAGATCATATCTGAGGAAATTCCTAGAGATAGAACATTAATATAGTCAATCCAAAAGACTGAGGAAATATTTAACCAATCGTTTGGTAAGCTGCGTGCCTAACATGCTTGGAGCCCTGGGTTCCATCCACAGCACTGCTTGCAGCAAAACTCACAATTTATTAGCTGCTAATTTTGAACCAAGTTGTTATACATGGATGCCAGTAACTGATGGGAACAGGTTAGGAAGATACAAATTCTGAACTGGGCATGGTGGTCTCTGCGTTTAATTGCAACATTAGCAGAGGCATGCTGATCCCTATGAGATCAAGTCCAGCCTGGTCTAACAGCAAATTCCAGCAACCTTCCCCCCGCCCCCCCAAAAAAAATTCTGGAAGGTCATATAAAAGTGAAAAATAAAATAACTGGATTTTATTTGTTCAGTGATAGAGTTCTTGGAGCCAGATTTTGTTATTGTTGTTTGTTCCTTTGAGACAGGATCTTATGCATCCCAGGCTGGCCTCCGCCTCCCTGTTTAATGAGACTGAACTTCTGATCCTCTTGCTTTCACCTCCCACATTCTGGGATAATAAGGTAGGCACCATCAACCCTGGTTTACAAGGTGCTAAGGATCTATTCCAGAGCTTCATGTATGTTAGGCAAGTACTCTGCTAACTAATCTATATCCCCAGCCTTGGAAGTTAGCAGTTTGAACAAAAGAGCTATAGCACATGGAAAGATCAAAGACAAAAGCAAGCTTCTTACTCTGGAACAATGGGATTCTCGTGAAATAAGATCTTTAAAAATAAAAGCTGTCGTGAAGGTAGTGAGACATAGAAACTGGTAAGTGTTCAACTGGGAACACCCTGTTGTTAGAGTTAAAGAGCTACTGGAGATGCAGGGGTTTTGAAGATGGATATTTGAAAGTCACAAGTCTAAAATCAATACTACAACAGTTAATGTTGAGAACAACTCAGAGGGTCAAGCACAAAGCTCTCAGGGTACATGAAGGCGAAACACTGGCAGAGCATTAAGGATGGTGAGGGATCAGGCCATAGGAAAAGAAAAATAATGAAACTGCAGCCTTGGAAAAGAAAGCTAAGGTCCTGTTGTTTAACTTTGTTAGTATTCATTTTACATTGTCTGCCAAATCACCACTCTATGGGTGCTCCGTGGGAATGCCATCCTCTCCCTCAGTAGCTCGTTCTGTCTCTGGATAGCTCTGCTGGTTTTTGTTTATTCATAATGAAAATTTATTCCCATTAACTTCTATTCATTTGGGGCCAGTGTGAGACAGGAGCTACAGCTGCTCTTTCACACAATAGAGTTTTGCATATTTGAAGACAGCTGTTAGGCCATTTCCCCCCTTCCTGCCATTTTTCTCCTCTAAGATGTTTAACCATGGAGATCTATTTTTAAATAACTATGGTCAGACTTTATAAGGCAAAATTAGACCTACAATTAAAATTAGACCTATAATTTTGGAAATATGGTTGACAGTTTTAACTATAAACTTAGATAGATTGAGTCCTTTATTGTTATCTATTATTTCTCAACCTTCTAGACTCCAGAATCGAAACATTTTCCATCTGTCCTCTATAAATAGTCACTATTCCAACTGTAATCATTTTATCTACCTTCTGATTCCAGTTTTCCCAATTTTATGGGTGGTGACATAAGAATAGAATCACATAAGCCAGGAAGGAGGGAATTTCCAGGGGGGTTGGTCACAATGCAAAAGTTATTAGGAAAAATGAAAAGTGATAAAAGGTTCTGGGGCTTCGCTGAAAGGCAACTGGGTATCTTAGTAGATAGGTAACCTCAATAGTGAGGTAGGCAGAGGCAACATCTGCCTTCCTGACATCACAGCCCTTTGATGTGAAAAATGGCAGGCTCCTGTGAACTGAGCGCAGACATGGGAAACTAGTACTTTGCTTAAGAATAATAAAAACATGCAGTGCCTTGCCCTGTAGCATCTAGCAACATGTTCTGTTGGTTTCACTGGTTATGTGTTAGCAATAACATCTTACTAATGCATTAGTTGTGAAAGTGTTTAAACTTTACAGTATTTTCTCAGCTATCTTGAACCTCATAACAACCACATACAATTTTACAAATAAGAAAAAGAATTCTAAAATCTGGCTGAAGGCCATCTATCATAGAAAACAATGAAAATGAAAATAAATTGAATCTCAACTTTTCCCTCAAAGACCCAAATGTGCACTCTCACCTAGGTTTCTTCGAGGCATTACCTTGGCGTGGCTAGCTTAAAGAATCAAATATTCAGTAGCTAACCCACCTTTATGTAGACAGAATTCACAACTCTGACCTCATGAGCGTGTGTTGTAACTAGCTAAAACTATTCAGTCCCCAAACCCTGAAAGCAATGCATGCATAAACCAAATACATACAAGTAACAGTAATGACCCTGGGATCCTATAGCTAGCATGAGAAAATGAACAGATCACAATTATTTTAAAATTATAAATGTTTTGCCAGGCGTGGTGGTACACGCCTTTGATCCCAGCACTTGGGAGGCAGAGGCAGAAGGATCTTTGTGAGTTCAAGGCCAGCCTGGCCTACATAGTGAGTTCCAGGACAGCTTGGGTTACAAGGAGACCCTGTCTCAAGAAGACAAAAAAAAAAATTATAAATTTTTTAACTGAATAAATAAAATAAAACAAGCAGATATTTGAACACTTGGCATGGCCAGGTACTACCCTCTGCTCATTTAGTTTTCTTGACCCCTTGGGTATTTTTAATATTTTACAAATGAGTAAACTCAGAATTGTCCTAATTTTCTGGTGCAAAGAGTAAGGATAAGTCAGGATTTGATGTATTTCTAAATCTCGAGCATTAAATCATTCTGTAATTTTTTTTTCTTTAACAAGAGAAAATGATATAATTATAAATAATTATAAAATAATTTATAAACTATTGTCGCAGGTCCTCACTTCCATCATCATTTCTTCACAAGCATGTGACCCCTGGGCTCTCAAGTTCACCTCTTTCTGCACTACAGTAATTATAACATATTTTATTCTTTTTATTTTTTTATGTGTATGGGTGTTTTGTCTGTGTGTATTTAACTATATCACATGCATGCAATGCTCAAGGAGGCCAGAAGAGGGCATTGGATCCCCTGGAGCTGGAGTTACTGATGGTTGTTAGCCACTATGTGGGTGCTGGGAACTGAACCTGAGTCCTCTGCAGGTACAGCCATCTCTCATGCCCCACTATAACATATTCTCATTTGCCCCCTCCCATACAGAATTCTCACACTGTATCTTCTAAGGTGGATACCTTTCCTGCCATGTCTTTCCTGTGTCTAAACCAGTGCTGTGGGGACATTAGCATGTGCTAACAACGGCAGAATGGATCTCTTTCATCACTGCCAAGTCACACCACAATGTTAGCAGCATTTACCATAACCCCACCCCGTTGTCTAATCTCATCAGAGACCTCAAGGTCTCAAGGTTGCTACACAATTCTTATATCCACACTTGGTTAATTCCCCATCTCTTTCTCCAAGTGGCTTTTTCTAGTTTTTTACAGCCTGAATAAGACCTTAACTCTATGCCTTCCTCCCTCCTGTTGAGCATACATACATGTTGTCTCTTCTCTAAGAGAGCTAGCTGGACCACTACGCCTGTGTCCACCACTGTCTCACGTCTATCTGCCCATTTTCCTAGAGTTCTTGCTCTCAGGAAAAGATGTTCTTGCTCTTATTCAAAGATATTTCTATGCTATGTCTTTTTCCCGTGTATTTGACTCTTTGATACCTTCATTTAATAACTGAATTTCCTTTTGCCTTTGTTTGTTAATATCTAGCTCTCTGCCATGCCTTTACTTCAGCCTATGAACTAGTTCCCAGTTTCCCTGTTAAAAATAAAATGAAACAATTAAAATGAAACTTTTTCAAGTCCGTTCTGCCTCATTACACTGGAAGGAGAGATGGGGCAGAGAGAGAGAAAGAGGGAGAGACAGAGGGAGAGAAGGAGAGAAGGAAACAGGGAGAGAGAGGGAGAGAGGGAGAGAAGGAAAGGGACAGAGAGAGGAAGAGACAGAGGGAGAGAGAGAGGGAGGGAAACAGGGAGAGAGAGGGAGAGGGGGAACAGGGAGATAGGGAGAGAGGGAAACAGGGAGGGAGAGGGAGAGAGGGAGAGAAGGAAACAGGGAGAGAGAGGGAGAGAGGGAGAGGGAGGGAGAGAAGGAAAGAGGGAGAGGAGGAAAGAGGGAGAGAGGGAAAGAGGGAGAGAGAGAAGGAGAGAGACAGGGAGAGGGAGGGAGAGAGGGAAAGAGGGAGAGAGAGAAGGAGAGAGACAAGGAGAGGGAGGGAGAGAGGGAAAGAGGGAGAGGGAGAAAGACAGGGAAAGGCAGAGAGAGATGAGAAAGAGGGAGAGGTAGGAGGAGAGGGAAGGGGAACTGGAGGGAGGGATGGAAGGAGAGAGAGAGAATACAGCCCTTTGCACACTTGCTTCACAATAATTTCTCACATCTGCTTTAGTGCCCTTCACTATGCTTCTGACAAAAAAAAATATTTCCGATAACATTTTGGCTTTAAAAAATGAGTTTATGGGGGCCAGCAAGATGGCTCAACAGATAAAGGTGCCGACCACCAGGCCTGACAACTTGATGGTGGAAAAAAGAAAATCAAATCCTGCAAGTTGTACTCTGACCTACACACACACACACACACACACACACACACACACACACACACAGTGGCATGAGTACACACACGTGCATACAAAATACATATAATACAACTTTTAAAATATATAAATATGTTTATGAATGGATATCAAACTCTGAATCATGATTAGTTTTAAATGATTAATATCCAAATAAAGTAATTCTAACCTAAAAGTATCAATGATTACTTTGTTTAAAACTAAGTTGGAGAAGGCTTGGAGCAAAAGGCAGAAAGCAATCGACGAGATAGACTGTGACTATCTGACAAAACAGAAGGTACAAATTTGGCCTGGAATGTGGGAGAGGAGGGTTGGATACCTGATGGGTAAACCCCCACTACCTATGTGCACAGTTTTTTTTTTAATCCTTTCATCTATGGTGGACATCTAAGTTGATAAATTGATTCCAAAACTTGGCTATGAAATGAGTGAATTTAAATTTTTCTGATATATGACCATATGATCCTCACAAAGATGATTGTAAGTGATTGATTTTTAAATTTCTGTTCAGAAAAAAACAAAACAAAACAAAACAAAACCTATTCTGAATGAGCCAAGAAGTCTCGGCAAGGGAGATGATGGACAGCAATAGACGTCATTTTAAGGTCTATAAGACCTGGGCCTGCCAGATGGCTCAGAGGGTAAAGGCACTTGTCTCCAAGCCTAAAGGCCCGAGTTTGATCTGCAAGACCCACATGATGGAGGAAGAGAACTGACTCCCAGGAACTGACCTCTAATAACCACGTGTGAGCATTGGCAGGTACACATGTACACACACACACACACACACACACACACACATATACACACATCATATACAAACACAACAATAAATGTTTTTAATATAATGTGGTGGGCATGATGGTGCACACCTTTAATGCACACCTTTAATTCCAGCATTCAGGAGGCACACACACATACACACACATACACACACACACACACATACACACACACACACACACACACACAGTGAATATATTTTTAAAAATTTAAAGACACATAAGACCAAAAAGAAAAGCCCATTTTCCTTTCAACTTAAAACACAAAGGCAACAGAAGATAAGCACATACTGACGACAAAATCATCTGAAATGTAGTTTGGCCCACAACATCTGTGGCCCTTCGTACATAGAAGGCTAGAAGTTATTTCCATTCACTCAAGTTTTGAGTGTATGATGCTCAGCAAATGCTGATTAGATTGCAGTCAGACAATGATACTAAAATGCCAATAAAAATCTCTGAATTCAGCCTGTTCCTGTCACTGAATGTTAGGCACCAATGTAGATCTACAATGACATCATGCATTCACTGAATTCTCAAGCTTCAGTTTCTTATCGGTTAAAAATGTCTGATTTGAATATTTTACAATGCAATTTTATTATAGAATTGACATCATTTTCTCTAACAATTATTCTGTTGGGAAAAGTATGTTTGTGTTTTCATTTATAATCCAGCAACAATGATTTCTATGAAGTATATCAATTAAAAGCTATTTAATTCTTTCCTTAATTGCACTATCACATTATCTTTTTATTTTTATTAGAGGCTTGAAGTTGAGGATTTGCTCTTAAATTCATTCAGAACAATCTAAGTGTGGTTTAAGAAGACTCTTGGGGTCCAACTTATGCTGGATAATTAGAAAAAGTTCAAAACGCTAAAAATATGCAAAAGTACATTGTGTAAAATGGAGGGTAAAATGAATCAAGCTTTTGATTTTTCCTGTGGGAAATAACTTTAATTTCATGAGAAAATAGTATTGATGGTTTTGCTTCAGGTAAGAGTTTTAATGCAATTGGGCAAGAGAGAGAGGGAGAGAGAGAGAGAGAGACAGAGAGAGAGAGACAGAGAGATCAGTGGGAACACAGGGACTGGATTCCAGCAGGATGTGAGGCCAGGGACCTACGAAAAGAGAAAGAAAGAAAGAAAGAAAGAAAGAAAGAAAGAAAGAGAGAGAGACAGAGGTCTTAAGACAGGAAGTTGGACTGTAATCAGTCAGCTGGTAAGGTCAGTTTGAGATCAGTAATCAGCTAGGTCTTTGTTTAAAGCTGCTTATGAATAAACTACTTTTTTCATGTCAGGAAAAAGTCGGAGCCTTAGTCTTTTGGCAGCTGTAGAACATTTGACACAATCTTTCTCTTTCAGTGACAAATTATCAGATGGCATTAACTCCAAATTTTTCCTTTCCAAGTGATAAATTTTGTGCACAGAGCAGTGAGTTTTAAAGCAACACGAGACAGAGATTTCAGCTAAGTTGTCATTTTAATCCTTCTCTGTTTAATCTTTACTACAACTCTTTGATTACTTGGAGCAAGAGAGTGATGGGGTGATTTATTTGTAAAATATGTTTTTGTTACTGCTGTTGTACAGTGTTCTTAACCCAGAAACCCATGTACACTTTAGCGTCTGGGTCTACTAACTTTTCTTGAAAAAAAAAAAAAAGCTCCATAAAAAATATTTTAGACTTTGAGGCTAAATGGTCGTGATAGCAAGTCTACAATTCTATTGTTATACTGTAAGCGTAAGGCTACACAGTGTATCACCAATGGGTGAGGCTGTGTTCCAATAAAATTTCATATATAACCATCAGTGAATAGACTAAATCCATAATTTGCTGCTCTCTGATTGAGGGCAGTATCTTTGTGTGGGAACATATAGAACTAAGAGGTTCAAGGACTTAAGAAGTACCTGGACAATAACTACATTAAAAATTATTCAACATCTTTATCAGGGAAATGCAAATTAAAGAAATGGCATC
This sequence comes from Nannospalax galili, assembly GCF_000622305.1. Taxonomy (NCBI): domain Eukaryota; kingdom Metazoa; phylum Chordata; class Mammalia; order Rodentia; family Spalacidae; genus Nannospalax; species Nannospalax galili. Next base: position 1,591,466 of record NW_008350535.1, read on the forward strand.
TTACCCCAGTCAGAATGGCTAGCATCAAGAAAACCAATAACACAAATACTGGTGGGAACGTGTGGAAAGAGAAAATCTTATTCATTGCTGGTGGGACTGTAGATTGGCATCTCCACTGTGGCAATCAGTATGACAGTTTCTCAAAAGACTAAAAATAAAACTACCATATGGCCTTGCTACACAACTTCTGGGTCTGTATCAAAATCCTACCACAGAGACACGTGCAAATTCATGTGTATTGCTACACTATTCATAATAGCTAAGAAATGGAACCAACCCCAGTGTCCACCAACAGATGAATTGATCAAGAAAATAGAATACAGGGCTGGAGAGATGGCTCAGCATTTAAGAGCACGGGCTGCTCTTGCAGAGGATCTGGGTTCAGTCCCCAGCACCCACATGGCTGCTAACAACCATTCCATAACTCCAATTACAGGGAATCCAGTATCCTATTTTGACCTCCATGGACATCACATTTACATACATGTATGCAAAACACTCATATACATAAAATAAATCTTTTAGAAATGAAAATACAATACATATGCACAATTAAATTTTATTCATCCATAAAGAAAATTAAATCCTGCATTTGCAAGGGAAGTGGATGAAACTGACATTTATTGTTGAGCAAAAATCCTAGCAGAAAAACAAATATCACATTTCTCTCATCCATGAATCCTAGATTTTAATTTGTATGTGTGTGCATTACATATGTGGGGAACGGTGTGCATCATGAAACTAGAAAGAGGATCAGGAGAGGAGAAGAGATCTTAAGGGAGGGAAGGGAGGAAAAGAGGGTGATAGAATCCCTGTGACATGAAAGGAGAAGGAGGAGGATGTTGGGGTGGGAAGGAACCAATGGAAGGGGTGTAGGGAGATGGGGAAGAGGAATGGGGGAGATCAACAAGACGAGGACTGCCTGACAGTGCCACAGCGAAACCCCCTACTTTGCATGTAACTTTAAACAACTGAATGGATAAAAGAAGAAATAGCACCTCCTACTCTGTAATTCACAAGATTCCAGGGGCCACAAACACACACAGGACAATCACATAAGTGGTGTGGGAAGCTCCCAGTGTTTTGGCAGTGGCTGCTTTTTTGTCAATTCTTGTTGGCTGAATTTAACTGTTCCACCAACATCTATGGAGAAAGAACCTGAGCTGTGACCCTGCATTGACATCAGTGTGATTTGAAGGATGGCAAGCCCCGTTCCTGAGCCCTCAGTCTGGAAAAAAATATTTCAGTTCTTAGTATTAAAAATAGGCACTCAGGGCTGGAGAGATGGCTCAGAGGTTAAGAGCACTGGCTGTTCTTGCAGAGGATCTGTGTTTGAATTCCAGCACCCAGATGGTGGCTAACAACCATCTGTAACTCCAGTTCCAGGGGATCTAACACCCTTTCCTGAACTCCGCACCAGCATTAAACAACACGGATGCATTTACATGCATCCAGGCAATGTAGTGAGACACATAAAATAAAAATAATAAATAGGGTCTGGAGAGATGGCTCAGCAGTTAAGAACACTGGTTGTTCTTGCAGAAGACCCAGGTTCGAATCCCAGCACCCATGTGGCAGCTAATACCTGTCCATACCTCCAGTTCCAGGGTATCCGACAGCCTCTTCTGTCCTCCGTGGGAATTGCACAACACAGGGGCCCTTACCTACATGCAGGCAATGCACACATACACATAAAATAAAAATAATAAATATTAAAAAAGTAAAAATAATAAATAAAATAAATAGGCACTCAGATCATTGTTCGTTGCCCCCTCAATGTTGGTCTTTTCTATGAGCTACCAACGGTTGACACTGCAATGCCCTAAACCAGCCCAGGGAAAGGGGCATTGTCTGTATCTTGCCTGTGTTTTCATCCAGCACTCCCACCCCAAGACTGTAGAAGTCAATCTTCTTTCCAGCTTTCTTTATTTTTACTTAATAACTTAATACAAAATGCTGGCATAAGGGCGTTGGTCATATAGCGGTGAGCATAGCTGCCTTCCAAAATGCTGGCGTACTGTGTCGTGCTTTTTTGTTTTTAAGGCTGGTTGGGCATCAGGTTTCAATTCCTCTAACTTACTGCTCTAGTTCTATGAGCAACTGTCTCATTTCCTCCAGGGAGACGGCATATTTGAAGATTTAAATCCACTCTTTAAAACCCTTGCTTCTGGAGAAAAGGGTGTGTTCACCTATAACAAAAAAAGCAGAAAAAACAATTTATACATCCTTCCAGCCTGCCACTCAGTGATTATGTAGATTTAAAGGTTTTTAAAAATATTACATTTCTCTCTCATATTTTAATAGATGTAAAGCAATATCTGTAGTGAAATCTATTAGCTATTTCATTAGAATTCTTGAAGGACTGAGTTGCTTTTATCTTTTGTGTGTGTATGATGTGTACATATGTGTATGGAGGATGTATGTGTGTGTGCGCATTCATGTGTGTGACTTCAGTTTATGTGTGTAATACACATGTGGAGGTCAGAGGACAAACTCAGATGTCAGTTCTCACCTTCCACTTTGTTTAAGATAGGGTATATTTCTTGTTACTTACAGCATACACAAGCCTAACTGGCCTGCAGGCTTTGGGCAATTTGCCTTTTTCTGCTTCCCATTTAACTATAGAGCACTACCACACCCAGCTGTATGTGATCTCTGCGTGTTCAAGGTGAGGTGCTAACACTAGCAAGGCAGGTGCTTTATCCAGAAAGCCATCTCCTGATCCCAGCACTGTTTTTAACCCACTTCTTAGTTATGAAAGTCTTGTCTCATCTAAGGAGAAAATAAATTATTTTTCTTAATATGAAAATGAGGAGCTGGAATGATGGCTCAGCAGTTAAGGGGACCGGCTGCTCTTACAGAGGATCACAGTTCTGTAGTTAACTAAGAACCATCTGCAATTCCAGTTCCAGGGACCTGCACTCTTTTCTGACCTTCACAGGCATTGCCTGTATGTGGTACACTTACATACATGAAGACAAAACACTCATACACATAAAAAAATAAGCAAATTTTAAATTTTAAAAAGGAGATCAATGGGGGCTAGAGAGATTGCTCCATGGTTAAGAACACTGGCTGTTCTTGCAGAAGACCCAGGTTCGAATCCCAGCACCCACATGGCAGCTAACAACTGTCCGTAACTCCAGTTCCAGGGGATCCAACAGCCTCTTCTATCCTCTCTGGGCATTGCATGACATGGGTGCACTTATCTATATACAGGCAATACATGCATACACATAAAATAAAAATAGTACATAAATTTTTTTAAATGAGATCAATGAAGAATTCAGAGTGTAAATCTGTGAACTCAAAATTCACAACAATCCAGAAACTAGCTGAACTTTGAATATAGAGACACAAATATTAACATTTCAAATAATGATTTACTGAACTAGAATTTCTTTAATATTTTATTTATTATTTTCCATTTTATGTGTATGAGTGTATTGCCTGCATGTATGTGAGTGCACCCGTGTCATGCAATGCCACAGAGGTCAGAAGAGGGTGTCGGACTCCCCTGGAACTGGAGTTAAGGAGGTTTGTAACCGCCATGTGGATGCTGGGGATGGAACCCAGGTCCTCTGCAAGAGCGGTCAGTGCTCTTAACTGCTGAGCCATCTCTCCAGCCCCCTGAACTAGAATTTTATGACACTAGTAATTTTTGTGAGTTTTATAATGAGGACTATTGACAGTTTCTTATAACTTAATAGATGTACATTTCCTAGGAAAATTTTTGTGATACTTTCAATAATAATTTTATAATTTGATTTCAACTTAATTTTTTTCAAAATTCTTCCAACTAGTAAGATCCTAAATTATACAACATGACCCCCTAAGACTGGAGTCAAAATAGTATAGTGAAGTTATCAAAACAGCACAGTGAGGTTATCAAACTCTAACATTCCTTGGAATATGTCTTCTTTTTTTTGGTCTTTTCGAGACGGTCTCCCTGTAGCCCTAGCTGTCCTGGGACTCACTATGTGGACCAGGTTGGCCTCGAACTCACAGAGATCTGCCTGCCTCTGCCTCCTGAGTGCTGGGATTAAAGGTGTGCACCACCACGCCCAGCTAGAATATGTCTTCTTTTTAATTTTTGCTTTTTTTCTGGACAGGATCTCTTATGTGACCCTGGCTGCCTTAGATGCACTTTGAAGACTAGATTGGCCTCAAACCTGCAGTGACCCTCCTGCCTCTCCCTGGCATTGCTAGTTTATGCCACCATATCCAGCTTTCTTGGAATACTTTGAAGCCGTAATTCTTAAATATGAAGCCCCATTGGCAGCAAGCTATTAAGTAGATTGAGCTGATAACATAGCTCACTAGATTTGCTCTTAAAATTAGCTTCAGCATTTCAAGGAAATAGATGTATTCTGATGCACCAATATCTAATGCTTTATAATATGACTTGAATCTAACAATATACATATGAAAGTAAATGAGTATTGATTCGAGATTTGGTCTTAACCATCAAGAGTAGGCTAAAATGCCCATGAATTCTGGTTTTAGGGTACAGTTTCTAGTACAGGCTGCTGTAAGCAAAGGGAGGAGTCTGTGAGGTGGTCTCATAGCTTTCGGCTATGTCTTCCCCTAGGATCTGTCACTGTGAAGGAGATGAAGAGAGCCCACTCATCACGCCCTGTCGCTGCACCGGGACCCTGCGCTTTGTCCACCAGTCTTGTCTCCACCAGTGGATCAAGAGCTCTGACACACGCTGCTGTGAGCTTTGCAAGTACAATTTCATGATGGAGACGAAGCTGAAGCCCCTCCGGAAGGTAGTGTGGACAGAACGGGTGCAAGGGGAGAACCTGCAAGGCAGGCTTCTTCCAAATCCACTTCCATCCCCAGTGAGACTCTGCTGGCACACTGAGCTCCATGGAGGATGCATGTCCTATGTTGAACTCAGTGTGCTAAATACAGCCAAGTCTGCAAGTAATCAGTTTGTTCTTTATTCTATATTCCATGTGTATGCATAAATGCATGGAGAGAAATATGTGTGTATAAAATATGCTTATGATTCAATGTAATTGAATTGATGAGAATTGGATTTACTAAGGTCTATTACCAAGGTCAGTTGATAGATTCCATTAAATGAACTCTTCTAATTTTTTAAACGTTCAGCATTTGTTAATAACAGAATAATTCATTCTATAAGGTGTAGAATATTTGATTTGATTTCATTGAAGGATTGATTTCATATTTTATATGTGATTAGAGTAGGTAGAAAGAAAAGACATTATTTTCCACATTGTATATCAAGGTGCAAGAGAAGTACTTTTTTTTCATAAAGTTTATCTTCAAATTCCTCATTCGTGTTATTTTTCTGAAGAACATGATGTTAAATCTGTGAGTCAAATATAAAGCTAACGGCTCACTCAGAGTTATCAACAAACAACTTGTAAAGAACATATACAAGGGAAATGGACTGCATACAATTCACACTTGAGAGCTGGGCCCTGGAATTTAGCATTTAGCTTATTTTCTTTTTGCCCATCTGCAGCTCTACACACACACACACACACACACACACACACACACACACACACACACATACATACATACCTCAGTCTCCAAAAACCAAAAGGGAGAATGGGGACTGCAATTTAAATAATGAATCAGCCCAGAGCTGCTTTTTCATTTAAATTAAATGCAGAACTAAAGTGGATAGAAAGCACATTGCTTGGAAATAAATGTGATGGGTTCCAGAATGAGCGGGGATGAAAAGCAAACAAGAATGTTCCAGTAGGTATCTGATGGCTAGCTGTCTAGCCATTGCAATTCTTCATTCATTCTGTAAATTATGCAGAGAGAGAGAATAGCATGTCCTGCTTTTGTGGTAGACTTGAGTTTTTTTAATTTGCAAATGGTTTATAGATGTCAAAATTACATACAATCTGCTTTTGAGGGTGCATTGTTTTTTTTTTTTTTTTTTTTGCATGGATGACCTGAATGCCAAAAAATGACATTCTGGATTCCAGTTCTCTAGGTTCCAGAGTAATCAATGCCACAAATAGAAAGAGATGCTTGTCCCTTGCCCTTTGCTTTAACCACTCAGCAGACACTATGCTGAAGGAGCTGAGTGAACTGGTCTCCATGAATCTCTAAATTTCCATTCTGCATGCATACACACACACACACACACACACACACACACATGCATACACACACACATGCACACACACACACTTCTGAAAGGTATAATAAACTAAACATGGTGCTAGGGAAAAAATAGGAAAATGTTTAGCCTATCCTGAGCTTTTGTAGAATGACTCCTGGAATACAACTTGGATCCTTCCTTAATATTCCAGCACCAATAATTTACAACTACCCTATTTATAACCCAAATAGAAAGGAAGCAAATATATCTTCAGAATTCATCACAATGAATATATTAAAGAAATTTAATGAGAACCTACTATCTGTTTGTTAGTAAAATAGTCCAATTATTTTGCTTTTCAAAGAAGTATTTTCTTTGGTCATAAATAGTAACAATGGAGAGCATTTCAACATCCTTTGTATTTGGTAATGGTGTATGTGTGTGTGTGTGTGTGTGTGTGTGTGTGCATGCGTGTGTGTGTGTGTGTGTGTGTGTGTGTGAGGTAGGGATGCTTAGCATCTAATATAGAGGTAGTTCATAGATGTATTTCATTTGAGCCACGGAGCTTAAACTTGAATATTGGTCCTCAACTCTTAACTATGTGATTACTGCATGTAAAATTTGTTTGAGAACCACAATATCTGTATTTAGGAGGACCATAATCCCATCAGATAATAAGCAGTCAGGCTAAGAAGTGCATGGCACCTTTGAAATGCAGTTGCTTTCAAGTTCTTCCCATCGCTCACCTCTCGCTCTGATTTCGAGTCTCCTGCATCTCTATTTGCCTTTGCACTCTGTGTGGCCTGTGGCAGGAGTGCAGGATTCAATATTCAGTTCTTGTATAGCGCATGAGTCCTAGACGTGGTGACCATGTGCGTTCTATTCCTCCTAACGGGACTTCCAAAACCTAGGGGAAGTATTGTAAATTCTCATTCCTCCCTTTTAAAAATATGAAGCACTGCCCTGGTACTTAAGAGGTAGTGTCTGTAAAGTCTCCTCAGATTGTGAGGTGATGCAAACCAACAGAGAAGAGGCATTTTAAACAGTTCTAGATGGTTTGTTTTGATGGCATTGGGATTCATCAACAGTATTCTTTCGGTAGTTTTTAAGTGGTCATAAAGAATGCCAGGTACAGCATTTGGTTGGAATATCTTTGAAGTACATCCAATTACTTGCTCTCAACTCAGTGATTCCATTACACTTTACAACATTCTAAAGACCAAGCACATGAAACAATTAATTTAGCTAATGATTCTAAATATCTGCCATCAGCCAATGGAGGCAAGAGATTTTGCTTAGAAGAAAGACTTCTTAAGTAGGAAGGTGCTGGTTTGCATAGACTTGAGAAGCTTGGGGCTTAATAGTCTCTAAAGATACCAGTAAAGCCTTGCTTCATTAATTGCTGTTGCTACACCAAAAACTACAGTTAGCAACGTGATCAAGGCTTCCTCATGTTTACAGAAGAAAATCTTGATAGTCAAAATAAAATCAAAGGCTCATTCCAAGGAAAGCAATTTCTATCATCTTTAACTCAGTAGCTCAGCTACTTTTATGACACTCAGTAAAAGTCCCGTTAGTTTTCTGAGTTACTTAGGGTCAGAAGTAATTCTCAGAGCTGAGAAAAAGTCACAAAGAAAGCTCAGTGGTGACCTAGTGAAATTTGCAAAAGTACACACTATTGATCAAGAAATATAAATTAACATCTCATTGTGAATCTGAAGCCTTGTGTGAGATTCAGATTGAATCTCCCTAAATGATAAGACAAGTATTGACATAAAGCCAGGTTCACCAGGGCAGCAAGTACTACCAACAACTCTGTCCTGCCCTAAATTATTGTATTTATACATACCACATGATAAATATAGAATACAGAATGTCCAAGTTCCTACTTCCATGTACTTTTTTCTCATTTAACTAATGCTGCCCTCATTAAACCTACTTATGCAAGTACTTGGGGCCCACTTTACAGATAAGGAAAAGAGATACCATGTCATATTTAATCCCACGTACCCCAAAGTTCCATGTACCTACTACATGGTGCCACGTTAAGATAAATAGCTCTTGGGCTCGCTTTATGGATCACATTTGTTTTTCTGGGTATAGTGGCACATGCTTGTAATCTGAGCACTTGGGATGCTGAAGCAGGAGGGTCAAGAGTTTGAGACCACCCTGGGCTACATAGCAAGATCTTGTCTTCAAAAGGCTGAAAGGGGAAAAAAAATCCTTCAGTTTTTATATAAATTATTTCTGATAGAAATGTTTCAAAATAAATCATTCTGAAACAGCCTTTTAAAAATATTCCTCCCGCCAGGAGTGGTGGCACACACCTTTAATCCCAGCACTTGGGAGGCAGAGGCAGGTGGATCTTTGTGAGTTCAAGGCCAGCCTGGTCTACATAGTGAGTTCCAGGACAGCTGGGGCTACAAGGAGACCGTGTTTCAAAAAAGACACACACACACACACACAAAAAAAATTAATTAAATAAAATAAAAACTAAAAATATTCCTCCCAAGTGCTGGGATTAAAGGCCTGTGCCACCACACCCAGGAGGCAGAGGCAGACAGATCTCTGAGTTCAAGGCCACCCTGGTCTACACAGAGAGTTCTAGGACAGCTGGGGCTACAGAGAGACCCTGTCTCAAAAAGACCAAAACAAACAAAAAATTCCTCCTTAAAGGTGGAGGAGACACTTTTCCTAGCACCTTTTCCCAGGAACCCAGTTTTATCATTATATGCACAGTAATAATTTTTCAGATTGAACAAGATTAAATTCAATAATTCAATTTAAATTCACATTATGTTCATTGTACTTTCACTGGGCTTTTGAAAGGTGTTTTGAAAGCCTGCCCATTGGTCTGCAATTTTATCTTCTTTCCTCGCTGCCCGATCCCCCAATTCTCTGTTCCTCTGATAACCTTGGTCAATGCTATACAAAGCTCTTTCTTTCCTGCTTTAAAAAGCAGCAACAAAGGCAGGGAAGTTGTACAACTGTGTTTCCCAACGTTTGAATTCAACGCTGGGTGGGCTTCCACAAGATTCTTTTTTTTTTGGTTTTCTGTAGCCCCAGCTGGCCTGGAACCCACTATGTAGACCACGCTCTGACCTTGAACTCGCAGAGATCCGCCTGTCTGCCTCCCGAGTGCTGGGATTAAAGGCGTGCGCCACCACGCCTAGCAAGATTCTCTTTTGATGGCTGGCAATTTTGTGTATGTGGACACTGACACGGTTCCAAGGTTTGTGGCGTTCTCTTCACCATTCTTCTTAATTCTCACTTTACCCTCAGCAAATGAAGCTGTGTTTTCTCCAGGCTCTTCTGTGCCCTGAGCTCAGCCCTGGGCACTAGGTTTGCTGTGCTCTTTCTTCACAAACCTATAAGCCTTCAGACAATGAAACCCCTGCCCTGGTCTGCAGTCAGAACTTTCTCCACTTTCTTCCCATGCTCTTAATTCCCAGCACACCCAATCTCCTGTTTTCTTGCTCCTAGTCTCAGCTCTGTTGTTTTAGCACCCCAATGTGAAGTCTGAGTGACTTAGAACACTTTTAGGGAACGATTCTTTTCCTACTCACACTGTCCAAATGCCAGGTGTGTTTTTCATAACCAAGTTCTCACTGTTCATTGGTGGTCCTTTCATTTGTCACTGTGTTCACTGAAATGGGGTCCAGTAGCTGACTGACATAGGCAGGGCACAGTAAGTAACCTATTAAACAACAAAAAGACCATGTTTGAAGTCTTGTAATCTTTATAGGCGCATTGACTTTTCCATTAAAATTGATTTTAATTGGTTTTATTGCCTTAGTAAACAAGTACTCCCAGAACTACAATTGCTATTTCAATCAAAACAGTGTTACAGCATGGATATGTAACAATGCCCAGTATCTTCTGTCAAATGAGATAGAAAACACGGGTGTCTTTTAACTTACTCTAGTAAATCCTTGGACTGTGTCACATGGTTTTTATACTTCTGGGTTTTTTTTTTATTTATTTAATAACCACATAATTAGAAGAAGTGTTTCATGACAACAGCATTGACATATTCAATAACAATTTCCAGAGCTAAGATGCATCTGTTTCAAAATTGGCTGTAATTTTTAGGTTTACAGTTGAAATTAATACAGTTATACAATATTGTACTCAGTATAAACCCTATAAGACATAAAATTAA
>NW_008350535.1:1601938-1603992 GCF_000622305.1 Nannospalax galili
GCTTTGAAGAATTATTTAATTTTTAAAAAATTTGATGACCACATGATTAGAAGCATTTCATTACAGCTTTAACATATTCAGTAACACATTCCAGAGCAAGGACACATCTCTTTCAAAAATGGCTGTAAATTTTCACACTTCAATTAATACAGTTATACAATACTGAACTCAGTATGAACCCTGTAAGATATAAAATTGGATGAGTTTTTACCGTTTAAAGAAGATCTCCATTTTATTCTAAAATATACTATTTCTTACAGAAAGACTCACTGTTTTTGCTACCAACACTGAGATGTTGGCACATGCGTCTCTAATCTGTATATATCTGACCATCACTAGTCATAATCATTTGCACTCGGATCCTTGGTGCCATCGGGTCCAAGTCATCAGGTAGATTTCAATAGTAATGTTCATCACTTCTGCTAATTGACATGACATAAACTTTTATGTTTCCTCCTCAAATATAATACATTTTTAAATTTGTTGATTTTTTTTCTGTGTCTGTATATCACACAGAATATCCCAAACCATCTTATTCAACTATATACCCACTTCCCATATGGCATCCTCCCATAGCCTCCCTCCCCCCACTAGAGCCCTTATACCCTGTTATCCCTGCTACTGTCTGCTGTGATGTCGTCACCCCCAACTGTTCCCCACTACTTGTCCATCTGGTGAATCTAATCAGCCTATCTAGAGGTTTTTGTTTTAGGAAGGTCAGCTGTTCCTTATCTAGCAGCAATCAGTTGCCAATATTCTGTTAGATAAGATCGGGGTCTTCTGATTATTTTCCCAGTTCTATGCTGGGTTACTATCTGGGAGTCCCTTGGGCCCCCCTAGCCAACAACTCAAAAGAAGGTATCTCCTATCTGGCATTGTTGCTTGGTATGTAGCCTTTAGCTATACATATGGATGCTTAAAAAATTATATTGGCCCCTTTAATATTTGGTTACACTTTCCTTTTGGGTGTTTAAGACCATACAGTTGGACCAGATAAACTAATTTATTTTTACTCTTAACGCCGTTTGAGGATCTGTTCCTCAGGGGTCACATGGCCTTGGGAGGAGCCCCTGGCTCCTTTCTTTTTCCAGTTCCACCTATGTGAAGATAAGCCAAAGGTCCTGCTCAACCATGGGTGGCTTCGCTTGGAAGCATGGAGGAAATGTTTCCTCTGTATTGACCCTCCTCTTTGTAGACTGGACACTGGTTCCTGTCCATCTGGTGGGGTCTCCTTGGCCTCCTTGATCAAGAAGAAAGGTGACCCACCACAATTACAGGGCATTTTGAGAGATGCTCATATTCCCCTGGAACTAGTCGACCGAGGAGGCCAAGGGGCAAAAACTGTCCTTTATGTCCCTCTGACCAAATTAGTATAGGCCTCAAAGTATGTCTGTTAAACATCCAAGACGGTTAGTTCCACCAGCCTGGTACTTTTAGTTACTGTGTGCCATGTAGATAAATCTTGGGCAAAGACCAATTGTTCTCAGATAAACCTTACCTAGACATACATTTCTTGATCTGGTATGTATAATTTGTTAGTAGGTTGTTGGACTGATATGGTTCCCTCCTGTTTTTAAAACTAGCTAGGCTTTACTTATCTCCTGCATTGTCTAACCCCTCTATCATGGTTTCCCCAATTAAGGTGTCCCCATTTCCCCCCTTCTCCCTTAATAATACCCTTCTCCTATGGTCTTACTTTTCTTGAGCTCCTTCTTTCCCTTTATCCCCTAGGTTCTTTGTATACCCTTCCCTTACCCCTCCCTTAAACTAACCCAATTTTTATCTATATCTTCCTTATTAAGGCCTGTTTCCTACTGTTCTTCTCTTTCAGGTTCTTTCTTTTCCTTTACCTCCCAGGTTCCTTTCCATTATCCTGATTCCTGTAGTTATGTCTGGATACATAATCACTTATCAGGATTTGGTTCTAGGATCAACATATGAGGGAGAACATACGCCGATTTTTTTTCTGAGTTTGAGTTACTTCACTTAGTATAACAGTTTCTGGTTCCATCCATTTACCTGCAAATTTCATGATTTCATCTTTCTTTACTACT
>NW_008350535.1:1604248-1605489 GCF_000622305.1 Nannospalax galili
GGGTAAGATGAAATCTTAAAGTGGTTTTAATTTGCATTTCCTTAATTATTAGTGATGTTTAACACCTTTTAAGATGCTTCATAGCCATCTTTACTTCTTCTTTTGAGAACTCTCTGTTCAGCTCCTTAGCCCATCTTTTAATTGAGTTACTTCTTATCTTGGTTCTCTGTTTTTTGAGTTCATTATATATTCTGGATATGAAACCTCTGTTGGATGTGTCGCTAATGAAGATTTTCTCCCATTTGTGGGTTTTCTGTTCACGTCCTGGTTGCCTCCTTTGATGTACAGAAGCTATTTAGTTTAATGAGGTCGCATTTGTTGATTCTTGACCTTCTTTCCCAAGCAATTGATGTCTGGTTTAGAAAATCCTTTCCTACACCTATATCTTTTAGGTTTTTGCCAATGATTCCTTCTAACAGTTTGAGAGTTTTAGGCTTTACATTGAAGTCTTTGATCCATTTGGAATTGACTTTTGTGCAAGGTGAAAGATAGGGGTTTAGTTTCATTCTTCTACAGGTAGAAATCCAGTTTTCCCAGCACAATTTTCTGAACATGCTGTCTTTCCTCCAGTGAATGTTCTTGACCCCTTTGTCAAATATCAGGTGGCTGAAATTGCATGTACTCACATTTGGGTCTTTAATTTTGTTCCGTTGATCTATGGGTCTATTTTTGTGCCAGTACCATGTTGGTTTTATGACTATAGCTCTGTAATACAGCTTAAAATCTGGTATAGTAATCCCCCGGCATTGCTCCTATAGCTCAGGGTTGCTTTGGCTCTCGGAGGTCTTTTGTGCTTCCAAATGAATTTTAGGATAGTTTTTTCCAATACTGTGAAAAATGTCATGGGAATTTTGATTGGCATTGCACTGAATCTATAAATGGCTTTTGGTAGGATGGGATTGGGACTGCATTGAATCTATATATTGCTTTTGGTAGGATGGTCATTTTCACAATATTGGTTCTTCTAATCCATGAGCATGGGGTGTCTTCCTCAATCTCTTTCTTTAACTTTTCATTGTAGAAGTCTTTAATGTCTTTGGTCAGGTTTATTATGAGATATTTTATTATTTTTGCAGCTATTGTGAAGTGAATGTTTCCATGTGCTCTTTCTCTGATTGCTTGTTATTGGTATATAGAAAGGCTACAGACTTTTGTAGGTTAATTTTGTAACCTGCCACTTTACTGAATGTGTTAATAATTTCTAAGATTTTTCTGGTGGAATTTTGTCGTCTCTTAAATAT
>NW_008350535.1:1605623-1606598 GCF_000622305.1 Nannospalax galili
TGGAGATAGTGGACAGCCTTGTCTGGTTCCTGATTTCAATGGAATGCTTCCAGTTTTCCTCCATTTAGAATGATGTTGGCTGTGGGTTTGTTGTATGTAGCTTTAATTATGTTGTGGTATGTTCCCTCCAGTCCAATTCCCTCTAGGACTTTGAACATAAATGCATGTTGAGTTTTGTCAAAGGCCTTCTCTGCATCTTTTGAGATGATCATGTGGTTATTGTCTTTGAGCCCATTTATATGATTTATGACATTTATTGACTTACATATATTTAACCATCCCTGCATATCTGGGATAAAGCTGACCTGATCATAGTGGATGATCTTTTTGATGTGTGTCTGTATGCACTTTGAAAGTATCTTGTTGAGAATTTTTGCATCTATGTTCATTAAGGATTTGGGTCTATAGTTTTCTTTTTTGGTTGTATCTCTACCTGGCTTTGGTATTAGAGCGATGCTGACTTCATAGAAGGAATTCGGAAGTTCTCCCTCAATTTCTATCTTTTTTAACAAATTAAATAGTATTGGATGTAGATCTTCTTTAAATGTCTGATAGAATTCTGCTGTAAATCCATCTGGTCCTGGGCTTTTTTTAGTCAGGAGGTTTGGTATTAATGTTTCTATTTCTTTTTGTGTTATGGATCTGTTTAAGGTAATCTCTTCTTGGTTTAGTTTTGGTAGTTCCCATGCCTTTAGATATCTGTCCATTTCATTTAGGTTTTCAAATTTAGTAGCATATAGGTTTTGAAAGAATTCCTTTATAATGTTCTGAATCTTCCTGGTGTCTGTTGTGATGGTTCCCATTTCATCTCTGATTTTGTTGATTTAGAGGTGCTCTTTCTTTCAGATTTTCAAATTTAGTAGCATATAGGTTTTTAAAGTATTCTCTTACAATGTTCTGGATCTTTCTGGTGTCTGTTGTGATGTTTCCCCTTTCATCTCTGATTTTGTTGATTTGCAGGTGCTCTTTCTTTGA
>NW_008350535.1:1607231-1622629 GCF_000622305.1 Nannospalax galili
CTCACTTGGTATATTTTTTTCCATCCTTTCACATTAATATGGTGCCTGTCCTTGAAAATGAGATGATTTTCTTTCAGACAACAAAAAGATGGATTTTGTTTCTTAATCCATTTACCTAGTCTGTGTCTTTGGACTGGGGAGTTCAATCCATTGATATTTAATGTTGTTAATGAAAGATATGGTCATTTTTATTCCTGTTCACATTCTTGGTATGGCTATGCGTTTCCTCAGTTATACCTTCATTGAATTTCTTTCCATCACCCCTTGTGTATAGTCTTTCCTTTCTTCAACTCTTTGTATTGCTTAAAGAACTCTCTGAAGGGTTGGGTTTGTGGACATGAATTCTTTCAGCCTATTTATGTAATGGAAGATTTTTCTTTCCCCTTCAACTATAGACAATTTGACTGGCTATAGTAATCTGGGTTGGCATCTGTGGTCATTTAAAACTTGGAATATTTTGGTCCAGGCTCTTCTGGCTTTCGTAATTTGTACTGAAAAGTCAGCTGTAATCCTAATGGGTTTTCCTTTTTATGTGACTTGTTGTTTCTCTTTTGCAGCTTTCAGTATTGTCTCTTTGTTCTGTATGCTTAGTGTTTTTACTATGATGTGCCATGGAGAGTTTCTTTTCTGGTCCTGTCTATTTGGTGTTCTATATGCTTCTTGTATTTGTATAGGCATGTCTTTCTCTAAGTTTGGGAAATTGTCTTCCACGATTGTGTTGAAGATCTGGTCCATGCCATTATCTTGGGATTCTTCTCCTTCTTGTATGCCTATGATTCATAAGGTTGGTCTTTTTATGGTGTCACACAATTCCTGCATGTTCCATTCTTGTGCTCTCTTAAATTTTTCATAATCTTTTCTTAAGTGGTCTAGTTCATCCACTTTATCTTCCAGTCTTGATATTCTGTTTTCGATTGCATTCATCCTATTGGCGAGGATTTCTCCTGTCATTTCTAATTGGCTTACCAAGTGTTTCACTTCCTTCTTTATTTCAGCCTGAGTGTTCTTCCATATTTCTAACTCTTTTATGAATTCATTCAGAAGTTTATCTCTATCTTCTTTCAGTTCTTTTGTTTCTTTTTTGTTTCTTCTTTAAATTCACTGAATTCTTTTATTATGTTTATAATTGTTCTTTGGGGCTCCATCTCTTGTGATATCTCTAGGGGGTTCTTACTGTTCTCCTGTCGTCTAGAAGACTATTGGTATTTGGTGGGGGATATGTTTTTTGGGGTTTTCATGTTATTATTTTTTCTCTGGTTTTGAAATGTGAATTTCTTTTGTAGTTTCTGATTCTTGTGTGAGACTCAAGTCTTCAAGTTTAGGTCTGCTTCTTTTTGCAAACTTTCTTTGCCTTTGTGATTTACTTTTTGGGCATGACAAGCTGTTTTGTCTAAGCTTCCAGTTCTCTCTTTTGATTTTATATTAGGGTGGCCAGATTGCTTTTGTCTTCAGGAGTTCCCACAGAGGCCTAAGTCAGTTGAGGCTCGGATGCTCTCAGGCTTTCTCCTAAGGTCTGGATCCCTCCAGGAAAGACTTTGGCCTCAGGAATTTTGGGGGTTGGACTGGACTGGGAGTAGGGCCCAAGAAAGATGCTGGTCTCAGGCAGCTGGTGGCCATGACACTCAGAGATGCAAAGGGAGATGGGGGCAAGAAGAGGCCCCAAGGACTCCTGGGGACTGCACTGAAGAGCTGGGTTGGTCTGGATGCAAAGGATCAGGAAGCCAAAAAGTCAGCCCAGGAATCCAGGAAAGAGGTTTGGCAGGTTGTGCAGCCCAGGGAAGCAGAGGGAGGTAAGGGCTGGACCAGGCCCAGGGCTCCTGGGTACCTTGAGGAGAAGGACCTGGATTGGTCTGGATGCAAAGGATCAGGAAGCAATGGTGGTTCCCCAGTGTCTGGGGTGTCAAGACAAGGAATGGGATAGGACCCATACTAGGAGGAGAGACAGGCAGGGGAGATGAGAGGGTGAATGAGGCTGGGGAAGTCAAGGCGTAGAGGTCACGAATGACTTACCTGGAGAGAGGCCGGCAGGTCATGCAGGACCAGGGAAGCAAAGGGAGGTGAGGGTGGGACCAGGCCCAGAGGGCTCCCTGGGACATTGAGAAGGAACTGGGTCCTTCTGGAGGCAAGGGATCAGGAAGCAGTGGTGGCCCCGGACTGAGAGCTCAGCCCCTGCATCCAGGAAACAGGCTGGCAGGCCATACAGCCCAGGGAAGCAGAGGGAGGTCTATACTTTTGTTTTTAAATGAAATACTAGTATGTCAAGGAACTGTGTAATCATCTGGAGTCAGTATAGCAGAATAGTTAATTTATAATAGAAATATTGTTTTCTGGTCATCAAAAGAGGTTAGTCTCTTATGAATCTTCTTTTTATACACATAGTACTCCTTCTAGGCAGATTTAAACTCATACCAGTAAACCATGTCTATATGATCACTCTGTGAGGGCTCCTAGTGATGCCTAGATCCATGTTTGCTTAACTGAATATATACTATGAATCCACCATATTCCAGGAAAGATTAGTAGTGAACAAGACAGGAAGGGTTAGTAATGAACAAGACAGAACACAGTCCCTGACCTCAGTACAGATGTAGAAGGATGGAAAAGGATACAAGAGCATAGTGTAGTCCAGAGGGAATGGTAAAGGGAATTCAAAGAGACCTGGCATCTATGAACGATCATCTTTGTAAAACAATCCTAGCTAAAGGAGCATTAAAATAAAATTATAACCATATAGCAAAACAGCTATCTTTCCTCTAGTCTAAAAAGATGTTTCTTAACAGTTGAGCACCAGGACACTAAGGACAAAGAGCAGGGAATAAGAGAAGGATTTTATAGAGGGTGTCACAAAATAGTTTTTTAACATTTTGTATCTATTTTTATTTTATGTATTGAACATTTTGCATACATGTATGTAAGTGCACCCATGCATGCAATGCCAAGAGAGGCCAGAAGAGGGTGTCAAGTTCCCTGGAACTGGAGTTACAGATAGTTGTTAGCCACCATGTGAATGCTGGGAACCAATCCTGAGTTCTCTGCAAAAGTAGCCAGTGCTCTTAGCTGCCAAGCCATCTCTCCAGCCCCACAAAATAGTTTTAAATAGGCAACCACTGAATAATTGTTGACCATAATTGACTAAATGGGACATTTCAGTATTTCTTTAGTAGTAAATGTAATTATGTATTAGTTTTGCTCTGTTTCTTTCTTTAAAAACTAGTGCTTGCAAAGCATAACCTCCTTTTCCAGGTGTTACTATTCTAGATATGAAAATAGCCATTTACCTTTATGTTATGTAAAATTTACCCTTAAGAAAATCTATTTCTATTTAAACAAAGACCAAGGACACCAAAATGGATATTCTTTTTATATAGTGCCTGTTCTGATTTTTTTTTACGTTACCTGTGGCTGAAGCTAGGGAATCAGTATTCCAACAATGACTCAGAAAGCACGAGACCATCAAATTAAAATGTGCACAGGCATACACACGTACACAGATCCAAAGATTCCCCAACGCATCATCTTTTGATTGAGCTTTAAATCATTTTCATACTTAAATTTTCTTCTAGTTAAAGATTTTATCTCAGTTGCAAGGATATTTTCCTTAATGCATCATTTTGCTGTCTTATATTGGCATCAAGCAAAAGATTTTTTTTCCTTAACATGTTGATTGATTTTTTTAGGCAAAAGTCACTATAAATCAGCATTTTTTGAAGCACCTATTTTAAAAATAATCCAATTTCTTTTCTATTGAGTAGACAAAAAAGAAATGAACACACATTTTAACAACAAAGGATAATCCCAGGGTTTTGTATTTGTTTAGCAAGTGCTCTACCATGGAGCTAAAGCGCCCCACTCCCTAGTTCTTTGTTTTGTGAGACAGGGTATTGTTTTATGCAGCCTGGGCTGGCCTCAAACTCATGATTCTTCTGCTAGAATTACAGGTATGAGCTGCCACACCTGCCCAAGAAGAACACTTTGATATCATCTACCTGCACTGATGGTATCCAGCCCCACTGGACACACATCAATATGCTAACATATTAACATTAAAATAAGTGACTAAAATGTGTCATTCCAAAGAAAAGTGTGTTCTCTCAAATGTCAGCTCCCTGCCAACTTGCTAATTTTCTGCAAAGCATCAAGTATCTCCTTTTCTCTTGTTTCTTACACAGTTACACCACCTGTAAGCCCAATGCTTCCAGTGTTATCTTACACAGGAATATTCACCCTAGTGTGATAAAGCAGCCACAGACAGAGCATGGCGTCTCCTTGTGAAATGTGTAACATAGTAGATTTAAAGGTGAAGAGAAAAGAAGACAGGAAGTGGGAAAGTGGTAAGGAGTCTGCCTTGAGGGCTCTTTCCACTCTCACTGGTGGAGAAGTGGGGGAAAGACCAGACTGAGAGAGGCTACTGCGTTAGCCTACTGAAGTTTTCTATTCACAGAAACATGAAACACAAAGTGCATCACAAGGACCATCCTTCTGGGTATTTTTTTTTTCCCATCTCATAATACCCAGGGGATGATAAATATCTTTAAATAACCTTTATCTAAAGTGAAGGAATACAGCTACATAAGAAGAAATAATCACTTCAAATCTTAAAAGAAGCCAAACCTGGTGGGAAAGTCCTATATTATCAGCTACTCAGATGACTGAAGAAGGAGGATCACAAATTCAAGGCCTTTTGGGCAACTTAATGAGGTCCTGTCTCAAATTTAAAAGTAAAAAGTGGGCTGGGTATACACCTCAGAGGTAGAAGGCTTGCCTAGTACATGGGAAGCAAGGACCAGGGTCAATCCCCAGCAATGCAAAAACACAGAAAAATAAATAAATAAAGGGAAGAACCCTGGTCTAGGATTCAGAACAGCAGGTTCTATTCTACATCTGATGCTTAATTCCTCTGAGCCTCGCCTCAGTTCCTCCATGTGTAAAAGTAGAAGATGGAATAAACACATCCTTAAAATTTCTTCCAACCTAAAACTGTGATTTCATGAAAAGTAAGGTATTTATTTATTTACAAAGAAAAGAAGGACATGTATTTAAAATGTTCAACAAAGATACAAAATCCGGTATACAGAGAATCATGTCAGAGTAGATCAGACTACACGGAACGGGACACTGCGCAAGGAGGGAGGAGGTTTGGGAGCTAAACAAACAGCATGGGCACCAGCTTAATCTTTTTCTCTTGCTCTTCACAGTGGGTTGTGATAGGAGAAGCAAGTACTTTCTCTACATTTAAAAACAAAAATAAAGTATGAAATATGATGAGAAAAATTAAAGGTAGGAAGAAAATTGAAGGGAAGAGGGGAAGAAGGAGTAGGGGGCAGAGAAGAATGCATCTGTAGGTAGTTAGCAGGAATGAGGCTTCCCAAGGGAAGCCATGTCTGAGTCCAAGCTCTGTTCCTTCTCTGCTAAGTTGTGAACTGGTGGTTAAAGGCCAAGGCAAAGCCAATTCAAGTGCTTCTTGACAGCAAAGCAGTTATGTAGCCCTGAGGCATTTACAAATGGCTCCTGACCCTCAGAAAAGATGAATGGGCTGAAAGCCATTTTCTACTTGGCACTAGAAAGAAAGCCTGAACAGACTTGAGGTCTCCATAAGGTGGCTTAGTGGAGTCTAAAAATAAATTGCATATTCTGTTTCTTTAAAGCCAGAGTTTTTATAAACGTAGAACTATTTCAAAACTAAAGTTTCTATCCTGAAGATTTTTAATAAATAAACATAATTAAGTTTTTGAAGTCTGATCTTTTTCTGGATGTGTGAAATGATTTGAAAGACTAAAGTTTTGAACACCGAATGGGCTCTATTTATATGTAAGATGACACTGAAAGCCATCCTAGTCTAAAAGACTATGCTGAGTGGTTTTGGGAATGCCCAGTTATGATCTAGTACCCAAAGCGGCAAACATTTACTCAGCACCAACCGTGTGTCATTTACTGTCCCTGACACCGAGATTGCAAAAACGAATAAAACACAAATCTTCTGGCTGCAGAGAATTTGCATTCTGGTTGGGTGAGAATGAGGGAGGAGTTTAAAAATGAGTTGGTTGTGATATCTTGAAATAGATCTGAAAGTGGCATAAGAGATAATTCTAGTAACTCCAGACAAGGCTAACCCATTTCCAACAGTAAATTTAAGTGGAGGGAAATTTGCTGAATTATTTTAAGTGAGAAAATATTCACTCTCACAGTTACATTTCTATTTCAAGAAAGGAATTTTCAGTGAAGAGAATTAAGTTGAAATAGTTGTTTCATGAGTACAGCGAGTCAGGGATAGATAGATGCACAAAGAAAGCCCTGTTGAAGGTAACTGAGAAAAATTACCGTTTCTGAAGTGCTGCTTAGTCCCACAAACAATTTACTTCATATTAACAGTCAAGCAAATGCTAGATATGAAAAAGCAGACAGGTTTCAGGATGGTAAACATCCAATAATACAGTTCTGGGGGATTGATAAGGAGTGGTGGCGACCGTGAGATATGGAATATAGCATCTTATTCTAAAGGCAGTGGTACTCAGCTCTAGTTGATGGTTAGAGCCAACATCTTCAAATCAAGCCCAAATTCTAGACTTGATTTTATCTTGTAATTTTTAAGTAATAATAATAAATTCAAATAGGTAAACTAGCCAGATACAAATCAAAGATATCTAAAGGCTAGATCAGGCACATAGCTAAATGTTTCTGTAAATGTTCACCCAATGGGGTGCAGTACAGTAGAAAGACTTTCAATTGAGTTTGTGGAAGAACAGGATTTTAAATGCCCCATTTGGTTGGTTGAGGTAAGTGCAGTGACCTGAGACAGTTTCCTTCATTAGGGATGTAAGATAGAATGTGAGATATAGGATAGTTCTAGTTTCACCAGCTTTGGGAGGCTGCAATGAAGGCATACATGATGGAATAAACACATTTAGTAAATCACAAGGTCCGTGAAGATGGTTGTATTATCATCTCATTCTCCCCTCTATTATCAATGCTGTGTCAAGTTCGCTTTTCTGTTCCCACTAAGTCAGGGGTCGGCTTTGCTATCTTAATATAGTAATGTTGAATAATTCTTAATTTTGACAAACATTGTGATAAGATGCTTTTTCTGGGAGAAATTGGATGAGAAGTATAAGAAGCTTTTGCTATCTTTGGAAATGTTCTATGAATCTAAAATCATTCCCTAATTAAAAGCTTATTTTGAAAATTCCGGGCTGAAGCAGAATGTGGTGGTGCATGCCTGTAAACCCAGTGCTAGGGAGGCAGAAGCAGGTGAATTTCTCAGAGTTCAGAATCACCTAAGGCTGTATAGTGAGACTCTGCCTCAAATGAGCTAAAAATGAGGCTCAAATGTGGAGTGTTGGACTAGCATGCTCACAGCCCTATGTCTGATCCCCAGCACTGCAAAAAAATTATTAAAAAGATGATATTTTTAAATAAAAGAATGAAAAAGCATTAAGAGTGGAAATATTCTGACTGGACTAGTGAGTAAAGAAAGGGGAATTTATAAAAGAAAAGAAAGCACACAGGGAGTGGAGAGAATAGAGACGTTTCTCGCTTCCTTTGTCTCTTCCCAGCCTCTCAAACTCTAAAACGTCCTTGATCTCTTTAAAACACACATCAGATTAAGAACTATTAAATCTATTTTTATTATAAGAAAAGGGAAAGAAAAACAACTAAAACTCAAAGACTACTCCACATCTTGGTCAAAGTTACACATTTGTGTATATGACCAGAATCTCAGCTTTTCCTCCTGCATATGTTGCTGTTCTCTAGCTGTATATTTTAGTGAGATATGCTCGCTTTCTTCTCTATAATTGAAGCATTTTTCAATGTGAATGCACAAGGAAGGAAGGCCAAGCTATGTCAGCCACGCAGTTCTCCTGTGACACTGACCTGTGAGAAAGAGAGTCTTGAAGGAAGATGAGTTATTAGCTTAGATAAGTACCTGCCTCCCAGGGCCTGGGAGAGTGCTGAACTGTGTTGGTAAGAATGTCAACTTCCAAGGTTAGAAGACCTAGTTAAGCACACATTATGACTTGATTTTTTTATATTCTCCACTCTTCTCTTGAATAAGTATAAAAGTGGAGTGAATTAGAGGCTACTTATGACATGCTTACCAAATAATATGCCTATCTTTGCACCTGGCATGGAGTCAGTGATTCATTGCTGTCATTGTGTATTCATTGGCCTTTCTAAAGATACCAGTCAGAGCATCTCTTCTCACATTTTGTGTGATCCATAAACTTGCGGTGCTGTTAGTGCTGCCAACAGGCATACAGCTCAATGAGCACCCCTAGTCCTGAGTGGAAGGGATGAGGATCTATTAGGATCCTTATCTATGGCCCAGGAGAAGGAACACTGGTGCCACTTGGGACAAAAATGTTTTTTTGTTATTAGTGTTCATGGTCAGTGGTACAGTTTCCCATGTTACCTTGGCCCTGGACATACTGGAGCTGTCACCGCCTGTAGATTTATGCCATCTGAACATACAAGAACTTAGCCTAGTGCTTCTCAACTTTGTTATTACAGAGGGAGTCCTTTGGCTTCTAATATGTGTCCCTCTGGTCCTAATTCATTTCCACAATCTCAAAGCCAGGAAATAAGAAACCAAAGGGCAACCCAACCACACAGTATGTCTCCTTCGCCCAGGACCTAACTGATATCAGATGAATCACAGCATAAAACAACAATGAAAATAAAACCCATAGAGCAGTTTCAGCTGAAGAAGCACAGCCCTGGCTCACCTTTTCAAAGAAACATCGTTTTATAAAAGGAAAATCCAAGTTATCATTCTAAATTGCTTTATGATGATTTATTTTTGAAGCAGAGCATCAGAATTGTGAATGTTCAACAGTGTCACAAAGAGGCACTTGCTGGGTAAAGGAAAAAAGCTTGTTCAATAATGTAGGTTTACTACAATAATGGGCTTTGCAACTGAGGCTTGATACTTCACAGATAATCTCACCTTGGCCCTGCCAGAGTGATTGGACTGGAGGGCACAGATGTTAACAAGCTTTTCTGCTCTGTAACTAGTAACCCGGTTCTGTGCAGCAATCCCTATTTATACTCATTATTTAAGAATATGCAATAGGCTCTAATGATATTCCTCAGGGAGAGGCTTTGAGAGAAGAGACTGCTGGGAGAATCAACAGAGTCAAAGCAAGGGACATTATCGTTAATGGAATCAGTGTTCAGAGAAAGTGCAGGAATCCCTGGGTTCCTTGTAGGTGTGCAGTGATTTAGAGGAGAGGGGCAGACTTGATTAAAACCCATTTCATTCCCAGGCTCCTCCCTGCCTTGCTTGCCCAGAGTTTCCATCTCTTTTCTAACAAGATTCATGATAAAAAGTTAGAGCTAATATTCTGTAGGTCAGGTAACCCCACCTTCCTGTGGAATTAGTTTTTCTTTAACTTAATTTGGAAGATAGTTTGCTGTCTTGACATACCAGAAGGTCCTGTATTGCTGTGGATTTCTTGATGCAACCATCCCGTGTTGTCAAGGCAACCAACTTTGCTGTTTTATCCCCTCTAGAAAACAATTTCCAACATTTCTAACCTTAAATCATGATCATCCCTTATAAAACTTGAGGTCAAATATGTCCCCTCTATGCACAAAGCCGTCACTTTTTATGAGATATTGCGTTGCTGCAGTGAAAGACTTTGACTTGAGGGATGAAGTGTATATTAAAGAATTAAAGTCAAAATAATCCCATAGCATTTTTATCTTGCCTCTTCATTCCCAGGAGATGTGAAGCGGCTTACTATAGGTAGTTGTCTATTTTAGAAGCTGCCATATCTATGTTGGCATATTTTGACTAATTTCTATGTAAATTGATTGCAAGCAACTGCTTTCTTGTGGTTTGTGAAATTAATCTGCTGAAAAGACAAAATATTTTCTGGGATTATGATCACCTATCTGTTTTATATCTGTACCCCCCTTTATGAGTCAAGACCCACTTTAAAGAGTTCTTTTCCATATAAGCAAGGTCGCTTTATAATCCTCTGGCAATAGCCTCACACTCAAATTTAAGAAGTAAAAAAGGCATTTCTCCAGAGACCTGAGTAGCAGAGTGTATGTTTTAAAGGAAAATCCTAACGGAAAGAGAGGAAGCAATGCTTGATGCTTTCGTTAGTTCTCTGTTAACAGGAAATGTGGATTTGCTTAAAATTCTTACTGACGTTTGAAGAGGTAATGACTTCTTGGACCTGACAATGTACCTCACTGGACATATTTTACTTGCACAATAATCTCAAGTAATTCTTCATTCTTAGTCAACTGCTCAGGACCATTGATCTGAATTTCCAGTTAGGTTTTCAATTATTTATAAGGCTTCCTTCCCCCTTACTTTTTTGCTTGGAAGCTGATTGCAAAAAAGGTAGCCATGTGTCATTTCACAACTCCCTGAGGTTTCAGAACACAAACATGTGGCTTTAAATGAAGTTTCTGTATGAGAACTAGTGGGTCACAGTTGCATGTGTCAGCTCCTACAACCACCATTCTCTTTTCAGCAAACCAAAGAATTTTATCCATGAAAACAGGTATGAATTATCATATCCACTTGTGAAGAATTGGCCTTTTTTTCCTCTCCATTATTGGGATTCCACAGAGGAGTCCTTTTAGGTGCCTTTGTCAGCCCTCTCCTGGTGCACCCTGAAAACACTGTCAGCACTCTATCACAATGCACAAAGAATTTAAGCTTATTATAGCAGTTACAGCTGCTTTTCCCATTGTGATAAAAAAAAAACAAACCTGAAAAAAGCAACTACAGAAAAAAAGGTTTATTTTGGCTTACAGTTCAGGGGCACAGTCCATCAGGACAGGGAAGTCTGGGCAGCAGGAGCTTGAGGAGCTGATCTCCTCACATACTTCATGAGAAAGCAGAGAGTGATAAGTGCTCACCTCACTTAGATAAGTGCTCACCTCACTTAGCTTTCTCCTTTGTGTGCAGTGCAGGAACCAAGCCCAGGGAACTGAACTGGTGCTGCCTTCCTTTAGGGCAGGTCTTCCAACCCCAACTAACCTAAACAATAAAATCTCTCACAGGCTTGTCTCCTAGGTGATTCCAGAGCCTGACAAGCTGACAGTCAATTCTAACGATCACACTTGTAGGTAGAAACCCAAATCAAAGGAGACTGTGGTAACAGTAAAGTAAAATCCTAAAGCTACTGTGAGGAAGATGTGTACGTGTGTCCTCTGTGTAGTTAGATGGGAGCAGTAATCTGTCTCCAAAACATTTTGCCACCAAAGCAAAGATGAATGACTAGCCAATTAAATGATTTGCAAGTCTTCTTTATCCTTACATTTCTGCTAGAGACATTTATATAGACATACATGTTTTACCAAGTACACAGACTATCAGGTCACTGAGATCTACCTCAAATATGATTAAGTAAATTCAGGCTGTTTACAGTAATAATGATAAACAAGAATGATTATATTAATGGCTACCATCAACAACCAGAAGTTATTGATTTCTAACCAATGCCTGCACTGTGGTTTGTTATGTCCACAGGCCCTGTTTACTCTTCCCAAGAACCACAACATAAATGTTCATTTTTAAGACTTGTTTTGTTTTTTAATTATGTGTGTACCTCTGTGTGGTTATGTATACCTATGTGCAGGTACTTACAGAGGCCAAAAGAGGGTGTGAAGTCCCCAGAAGCTGGGATTACAGGAAGTTATGAGATGTCCCATGTGAGTGCTGGAAACTAAACTGGGGTCCTCTTCAAGAGTAGTATGTGCTCTTAACTGATGAGCCATCTGTCCAGTCATTTTGACAGTTTCAGTGGAGTAATGTTTCTGAAAGCTTATTTCAGAGGATTGGAGGATCGACAGAGGATGAGAAAGTGACATTCAGGGACTAGTAGCATATGCTTCCCAAAATGTTGTCTATGAAGCGGGTGCAGCCAGCATTTTCAGTTGGATCACAGAACCAAGGGATGGATGCTTTTCTGAGATATACACAAAAAGAGTCTTAAAATCAGTAAGATTAGCAACCAATAGTGAAATTATAGTAGGAAATAAAGGAAAGCTCACAAAAACCTGCAGACGGTAAACACACATACAAATATACCTTATTAAGAATCTAAACAATGAAAAACTTAGTCTTATGTCAATTTTATCCTCTTTAAAAAAAAAGGCACTTAAAGCATACTCATAGAGAAGATATTTGGTGTCATTTCCTTGGAGAAGAGTTGGGGGGACATGAATGTGTGAAATCTTAAATGTGTCATATAATTTGTCATTAAAATTTAATTTCCAAGAATTTATATTAAGATTTATGCTATGTTTAAATTTTTATTTTATTTATTTTTGTTTAAAACATGCCATATTTGAGACCTTATTTCAAAAGATTACAACACAAAAAGACTCCTGAGATGGCTCAGTGGGTAAAGGCTGCTGCCAAACCTGATGACCCTAGACCCACATGGTAGAAGGAGAGAACCAACTATGGAAAACTGTCTTCTGACCTCTGTACACACACAATATTACATGTGTGTCCACATACATACACATATACACATGCTAAATGAATAAATAAAATGTAGAACACAAAGATGTGCAAAAATATTCTTCCATAATTTATTACTTCAAGAGCAATGATACATTTACTATTGTTAAGTGTCCTATGTTTTATTAATATTGTTGAATGCAAAACATGTGCAATTCTTTAAATGAATTTTATTTGGCATATTTAAGTTACACAACAACATATTATGAGATACATACAGGAAGTAAGATGGTTATTATAATTAAACAAATTCACATCTCCATTATCTCACACAATTTCCCTTTTGTGCATGAGCATGTGACAAAAACAGCTATAATATGCTTAGCAAAAAATAATACATTACCCTGTTATTCACTACACTCCTTGTGTTTAGCATCCTTATTCTAAGTGCTGTGATAAGTTAAAACTGAAGAACAGCCTTTTTGTGAGAACAACCTTAACTGTAGGCAAGGTACTGAGTGCCTGTTTTGCAAACTGAAATGCTTAAGGTAAAGTCAGTCACTGAAAAGCCCCTTCCGAGTGATTGTTACAACAGTTTATTTATTTGCTCTTTCTTAGAATTAAACTGTACAAAAAAGAAGACACTTTATTTAGAAACCAAGCACTTTTCACACAATAGTTACATTTTCAGATTCTGCTGAGCTCCAAAAAGATTTAAATGCTATTTTACAGCTTTCTGAATTGTTAGGGGGCTTTGTTAATTTACTTGTTTATTTATTCATTTTTATTTTATAAGTATTTCCCTGCATGTATGCTAAGTGCATCCATGTTGTGCAATGCCCGTAGAGGCCAGAAGAGGGCTTTGGTTCCCTGGAATTAGAGTTACAAACAATTGTCAGCCACCATTCTAGATCCTCTCTGCAAGAGCAGCCAGTGCGCTTAACTGCTGAGTTAACTCTCCAGCCCCACAATACTTGAATTTTTGGCACAGTATATTCTGTAACAAAGAACATCAAAATGTGAAAATTCATAGGATGTTCTATTTAAAAAATGGGAGAAAACTTTTATGACTTTGAGATAAGAAAATATTTAGATATGACTGCAAACCAAGAAAATAGTCTAATAATAGATAAGAAAAATACCCAGGTTGGAAAGCATTGATTTAAATGGTATTTATTCACATTCATGATTATGTAAAAAAATATATTTTTTAAAGAATTTGATGAACTCTACCAAATAGCTACTAGGACTAACAAGTGGATTTAGCAAGATTTCCAGATATAAACTCAGCATATAAATTTCAAGTGTGTTTCTATATACAAAAGTCAAAGTATTGCAAAGTGAAACTTCAAAGTAAGACAAAGCCAGACATGGATTACATCTGTAATCCCAGCCCTCAGGAACGTAAGGTAGAAGAGAAGAATCACCACAAGTTTAAGGCCAGCTGGTGTTACATAATGAGATACTGTCTCAAAAAAAAACTGAAAATAAATAATAAATAAAAGTAAAACATCACCATTTTCAATAGCATTTCAGTCATTAAATATTTAGGGATGAATACAGCAAAAGAGGCACATATACATTGACATGATTAAACATACCAAGATAAAGATGGAAATAAGTAAAGAGATGCACTATGTTCATATGGTAGAATAATCCGTATAGTGAAGAGGATAAACCTATTCCCTACATTGATCTACAAATTCAACTTATACTAATAAAATTTCCATTGAGAATTTTTAAATACATTTCTGAGCTAATCATGAAATTCACATGAAAGGCAAAGAATCTACAATACCAAAACAAATTTGAAAGTAACACTTGATTTAAAAGTATTATAAAGATACAGGAACCAAGGACAGTTGTCCAGATTGATAAATAAATCAATGGACCAAACTTGAGAGTCTAGAAATAGACTCACACATATACAGAATGTTCCAAAATAAAAGCAATCTGATAAGAGAGCAAGGGAGGGAAGGAGGGTAGAAAAGAAAACAAAATTGAGACCTGGAAGAGTCGAGTTGGGATGGGGTAACTATGATCAAAATACATTGTATGGAATTCTCAAAAAAAAAAAACTAATGAAAATGTGGGGGAAAAATTTAAATACTTTTTAAGCTAATGGGAAAAAGTAGATTATGATCCAGATCTCACCACTCCACATAAAAAAATTTTCACAAGCTGGGCATGGTGGTGCACGCCTTTAATCCTAGCACTTGGGAGGCAGAGGCAGGCAGATACCTGTAAGTTCAAGGTCTATGTAGTGAGTTCCAGGCCAGCTGGGGTTACAGGGAGACCCTGTCTCAAACAACAAGAAAAAAGACGACAACAAATTTCAGAAAATGTGTCCATAAACATAAAACCTAAAAAACCATAACACTTCCATAAGAAAACATAAGAGAAAACTTTCAGGATTTTCTTTAAATTTTATTTTTAGAAGAAGCATTTCATTACAGCTTTAACATACTCAATAACAGTTTCCAGAGCAAAGATACATCTCTTTCAAAAGTGGCTATAAATTTTTTAGGTTCGCTGTCGAATTAATACAGTTATACAATATTGAACTCAGTATAAACCCTGTAAGACATAAAATTGAATGTTTTTAACCTTTAAAAAAGATCTCCATTTCACTTTCAAATATTCTGTTTCTTACAGAAAGACTCATTGTTTTTGCTAATAACACTGAGATGTTGGCACATGCGTCTCTCGTCTGTATGTATCTGATTATTTTTAGTCATAATTGGTTGCATTCAGATCCTTGGCACCTGTGTATGTCTATAAAGTCATCGGGTAGATTTCAGTGGTAATGTTTATCACCTATACTAATTAATGTGATATAAATTTTTATGGTTCCTCCTCAAATATAATTCATTTTTTAAAATTTGTTGATTTGTGTGTGTGTTTGTGTGTGTGTGTTTGTGTGTGTGTGTGTGTGTGTGTATCAAACAGAAGAAGGCATTGTACCCCCTGG
>NW_008350535.1:1622842-1627350 GCF_000622305.1 Nannospalax galili
TCCTTTAGATAAGATTGGGGTCTGCTGTTCATTTCCCCAGTTCTATGCTGGGTTACTATCTAGGAGTCTTTTGGGCTACCCTGGCCAACAACTCAAAGGAAAGAGACCAAGAATAAAAACTCCATTTTAAAGGGCTGGAGAGATGACTCAGTGGTTAAGAGCAATGGCTGCTCTTGCAGAGAACCTAGGTTTGATTTCATGTGGCTCACGACATTTCATAACTCCAGTTCTAGGGGATCCCACACGTTATTCTGCCCCCCACAGGTAGTGCACACACATGGTGCACTTACATACATGCAGACAAAACACTCATACATGTAAAAATAAATTTAAAAAATTGAATGCCATTTTTAAAAGGTCTGAATATCTACATTCTAGTGTATTTGAATGTATCCATAAAGAAAAAAATTGAAGATGAGATTATAGACAATTTTTATCTCTGTCTTACTTTTCTATATTTAGTAAATTTTCTCTAATGAATACTTAGTTGGTTAAAAATGACATATTGCAAAATAACATATGAAAGGGACATAGAAGTAAATATCTGTGTTGAAGGAAAATGAGTTACAGAGAAAGGGAAGTAAAATTCAGTGGAAAACTATTGAAGACCAAGAGTTGCAGGAAATGACTTATTTGGACTGTACAGGGACCTTGTGGCCTCTCAGATAAGAAGAAAGGAAGTGAGAGGGCATGCTGCAGTTATAAATGTGCGTGCAGTGCAGTTGGAAGACAGGAAGTTAAGGGAGTGTACCCACAGGAGGATCTGTGTCCTCCAAACTAGAAGTCATCTTTAATCAGACCCACTGTAGGCATCTCTCCCCCAACTGCTGTAGGGATTATGAGCTAGTCACTGTCTTTCTAGTGCTGTGAGTCATCTTCTCTACCTCCTTACAGCTGCACAAATGGCCTTTCTAGAACCCTAGCAGCTCAGAGATGCTTACCAGACTGCTTGGACATTGGCTTGAACGTGGCCCATTTGGGGCTCCTGGGAGCCTGACATTTCCATATCCTTCCTTCATCTGCCTTCCACAAGGACCTGAAGTTTATGTTTTCTGTTTCTGTGTAGGTTGTTCATACAGACTGTGCTGAATCTGTTCATATGAATCTAAGCTCAGGGATTAGTTATGTTGTAGATGTAATCTCAGCATTTGAGTTCAGTAGCAAAAGAAATCTGGCCTTGAAGCCGGACCATTCACCTTCTCCCCAGATGCCTTCACCTCTCTCACCTCTCTTAGTTCCTCCATCCCCTTCTCAGGACAGACACACTCTTCACATTTTTCCTTCAGAAGAAGTCATCTTACATTCATGTCTCCTATGGTAATCCTGTCTATGCCTAGTAGTCATTACAGAATTTCTGTAGAACAAATTGCATGAAGGACATCCAGGAATATCAGCTTCTCCCTCTGCATGAACTGCTCCATGTCATTCATAAGCCTGGCACTCCTCAACTCCAGCTGAGCATCAAGGGCCTTCATGACGAGGCTCTGCCCACTCTCCCCTCACTGCTGTCCTACACCTCACACTCACCTCAAACAAATCTCTATTCCACATAACTACACATATTGTAACATAATCCAAAATCTCCTTCTCCCTCTCCTCTTGTATCGTACTCATATAGAAGTTGTTTATGATCTTCAACACAAAGGAGATATTTATACACTCTTAGAAACACCAAAAAAAAATTATCACAGAACGAGAAGAAAGAAAAAGAAAGAAAGGTAGGAGGAAAGAAAAAAGGGAGGGAGGGAAGAATGAGAATGAAGAATAGGAAGGAGGGGAAGAAGGGAGGAGAGACGAGAGAAACAGGAAGATAAAGGGGAGAGAGAGAGAGAGAGAGAGAGAGAGAGAGAGAGAGAGAAAGATTGTCTTCAGCTTTAAGGGGACGCTCCTAAAGATTGGATCTGAATGATGACAGTAGCAAGGTCAAATAGGAGTGTATTGAGTCAGATAATCATGCACTATGAGCTGGCAAGATGGTTCAGAGGGTAAAGGCATTTAGCACCAAGCCTGAAAACCTGAGTTCAATCCCCAGGACCCGCATAGTGGAAGGAGAGAACTGACCCTCAAAAATTATCCTCTGACCTCCATATGTGTCTCTGACCCTCACTTAGACACACAAATTAAAAAAAAAGAATGAAATATCAAGTTTAACTATAATAATCACGCAGCATATCAAAATAATGATAAAGCTGATTTTAGATATTTTAACCAAGATACTATTTGTTTAAAAGTGTTAATATATCCAAATCCTAAAGCAACTGTTTCAGATCAAAATTCAACTCGCTGCCCTTTGAGAGGGAATACAATAGAATATCAGATTTATTTCAATTTTTTAGGTAGTTAAAAGACTCAGGGTTAAAAAAAAAAAAAGAGTCAACTTTCATCTAAATGCCATGCTATATTCAGATGTGGCGGCACTGTTTGATCAGGGCAGGACAAGGATGCGAGTTTTCTGACCCATGAAAATAAACCTCAACAATGTATTGTGGGTAGAACCGAGTTTGCTGGGAGTGTGTAGAATGTGGGGGAAAATTTTTTTCTCACTCTTTGCTGCCACCTAAAGGAATATTCTAGAAAGATATTTTCAAACGCAATAAAATGCATTTGAGAAAGGGATATAAGCACTTATGAAACCAAAGCCTATTAGCTCTTGTTGATGTGCAATTACACAGTCCCCTAATCTAATAAATACACCAAATTCCCACAATTGCAACTCTAATATAAAATCCTCACAGAAGCAGGAATCTTCGAGATTTTCTTTTCTAACACCCAGAACAAGGCCCTGTGCATTGTGGTACTTGACTTATTAGTTCCTGAACTAAAACAATCTACTGTTACCATGAGCAGTCAGTTCTATCTTCTGGGTATGAGTTTCTTCTGCTAGAAAACAAGGGACTAAAATTGGAACATTTAAAAATTCTTTTCCACCAGGTCTAGTGTGCACACTGTAATCCCAGCACTCAGAAGGCATAAGCAAGAGGATTACTTCAAATCTGAGGCCAGCCTAGTCTACAGAGAGTTTCAGGCCAGCCAGCGCTACACAGTGGAACCCTGTCTCAAGAAACCAAATAAATATAAAGTCTTTGTGTTCTAACAATTCCGTGTTCTAATCCTAGTCTGTGATTGTAGTTGGCAAAAAGAAACTCTCCTAAACGGCAAGGCTCTGATCACTACAGTGCAGAGTGGCCACCGGCTTGTATAAACCCCATAAGTGCTCTGGATATTCACTGGAAAGGAATGAAGAAGGCATACAAGGCAGAAATAAGCATGTGAGATGGGCTTCTGGAGAGGAACGTGGTAGATGGCTGTTTCAGTGTGAAGAGTCCTTAAATCTATAGGGAACAGGGAATGTGCCACATTTTGAAATGCAATTCAATTACTCCTGCAAGCGCTTTATGAAGCTCTGCTGCATAATGAAGTGTTCCCACGAACTGGGTACCCTCCGTTATTGGCTGCTTGCACATGCCTGTTCAGTAATACACTGACTTCTCTTCCAGAGTCTATGATCCCATATTTCTCTCCAGGACCTCCAAGAGGAAACAGACAGCCAAGAATTGGTTAAATTTGGGGGATTTTTTTTCTAGACACTTTACAATTTTATTTGCATAGAGTTAAGAAAACACAAATGAAAGCTTAGTGACAACAGATCAGTAGTTGTTGGAAGTGGATGGATGGATTACAAACTAGCACGAGGAAACTACCGGTAGAGATGAATATAGCATGCTTAATCTTAAATGTTTTTAAAGAAATCGCTTAATCTATTAATTAAATCTTTGTGTTCGTACATGATAATAGTAATCAACTAAAGTACGGCTTTGGAAAGGACTTGAAAGGAGGTAGAAACAGGTTCACTAGTGCAAAAAAGTAGTATTATATATTACAGTGTCTCTCTAACGTTATGGCATTCTCTAAACATTCCCTTGAAAAGTAATTCTCATCCCCCTTCGCCTATGTGAACATTTGTAGTTTGTACTAAAGACGTAGATTCCTTGGTTCCTACCCCAAGCCAAGCATCAGTCTAGGAATTTTCCATTTTAACTGTTTCCCTAAGAGTCCCAATGCAGGTGTGTCAAAGTAGCATATGTTACCTTTCAGAAAGATACATGAAAAATGCTCTCTTTCTCTCTCCTCCCTTCCCCCTCCCTCCTTTCTCCTTACCCCCTTCCCTCCTCTCCTCTGTCCCAGCCTCTCTCCTCTCACACATCAAATTATCTTTATGAAGTCAGCCCTCTAGTGGACCATTTTGAGAGCCCCCCTCCCCACTGCACTTGCTCAAAAATATGTCATTAAAAATTTTGGCGGATTATTACTAGTCAAAGCATCTAAGTGTTAGTAGCATTAAAAATGTGGGAAATAGCATATTTTAAAATGAAGTGAAGATCTTCTTTAAAGGGTAAAAACTCATTCAATTTTATGTCATACAGGGTTTATACTGAGTTCAATATTGTATAACTGTATTAATTCAAATGTGAACCTAAAAATTTATAGCCACTTTTGAAAGAGATATA